>NC_089580.1:59085315-59248056 GCF_019320115.1 Miscanthus floridulus | reverse complement strand
CATACTAAGGCTATGTTTAAGTATGTTGCCACCTAACTTGAGAGGACCCAAAATTGTTTGGGTACCATCAAAAAAGTGGATGATTGTTTCTAGGTACCATAGGCATTGGAGACTTGATTCAATTGATCTCACATTGTTCATTATATGTTGAATCAAGTTATGAAGCTTAGTGCACATCCAAATCCAATGCCAAGTGAAAATTGAGTGAAGTTCAAGTGCTATCAACATACAAGTGCTATAATTCAAGTTGTTGGTGATTCATTGGATATATTTGATGACTTGCAAATAATTGAGTTGAAGCTTGCTAGTTGGATGATCATGAGCTGGCCAAGGTATATCTCTTGTTGATTATTTCATTTTGGTGCATATGAGTTGATTGAATTGGATAAATATGCAATGTTGCTTGCTATGAGATGATTGAATGGGTAATTGATTAGTAGTCAAGTTTGGATTGATTTGTGTTGGATAAGTTCATAAGATGACATTTAGTAAGTGGATTGAATAGATTTATGTCTTGTGAAAGTATTCAAACGAGTTAGTTTCAAGCTTGATTCATATTTGATAAAGTATAGCTCAAGTGATTGAAATCTGTCCTATATTGAAAATCTGAGTGAGCTATGATCTTAGCCATGTTTGAGTGATCAAAACTTATTGGATTGGCATAAAAATTGGTGTACATACTCTAGACTTCTGGTATAAGATGCTGTACAAATTTCATGAGAATTAGATAACAGATGCTTCGATTTTGGAGTAGATCTTATCAGCTATAGTGCAACAGTTTTTAGCATGTAGCAGTGGTGGATGAATTGAAATCTGGTATCAATCTAGAAGTCAACCAAAGCTCAAATTTTTACAGCTGATAGATAACTTAGTTAATCACATCTCCACCAAATTTCGTGGTATTTAGATTTGTACTTTGGGAGATATGCTTATTTCTTTGAAGGGTACATAATCTGCCAGAAAAGTGACAAATAATGGATTGATCTAGAGTCACTTTGATTGAAAGATCCTCAAGTTGGAAACATGTTTATAAGTGTTTGAGGTACCTAAGTTTAGATTTGAGATGATCTGGAGGCATGACAAGCAAAGAGTACAAGGTTATTTGATTATGGAATGTACTTTGCACATATTTGGTACTCAAATTGAAGATCAAGACCAAGCTCAAGATGAAGATGAAGTTTGAGTTCTAGTGACTATTAGAAATCATTTGGTGGAAAGAAATGGACTTAAACAAGTAGAAAGGAAAGGACTTGAAGAAGGAATCAAGGTTACTCATCAAGTTAAGTCCATAACTTGGATCAATCAATCAAGTTATTTCAAGTGAGTGTCAAGAATGGTTCTTGGAGAGAGGTCACTTCTCCCTAGTGTAGGGGCTTGCCGCCTATGTGTAGTTGAACCAAGTGTGGTACTTGGAAGGCTAACATGGAAGTGGTGATCCGAGGAACATTTGAGATGCTTAGTTGAAGCAATAAAAAGGGTTGATCAAGAAAAGCAAGCAACACCCAAAAGAGAGCTAGTCATGATATTTCGAGTGGTATTCTCAAATTGATGCTCTCATGCAAGTAAAGATGAAAAGAAAAAGCAAGCCAACCACAACAAGAAAGTGCACTTGATCATAAGTGGTATTTATTTCATATGAGTGAAGAATGGAATTCAAAATGGTATCTATTGGTCTTCACCAAGCTTATAATTGGACTTCACATTGCTATTGGAGTAATGAATTGGAATCTATGTGACTATCCTCTACTCCAACATAGCAAATGTATCATTGTAATGTTCATAATTATTTCATCCCTTACTAGTATGCGGTTAGTGCATATAGTACATGCTTCAAAGGATCATGCATAACAAATGAAACGTTTAATTTCAGAGCCTACCACTATTGCTTGAATGATTAATTGATCTAGTTGTTAGTATATAAATTTGTTCATGAGCTAAGTAAACCCAAGTACTTGATTTAATTTGGATTGCCAACAAGTGACAAGTACAATATTGGCAAGATAACCCTTGTAAGAGGTGTGAAGAAGCTTGTCATTGGTTCATACCGGACTTGGAAGCTTAGGCAAATTGATTTAGTTCAAGTCAATATTAGAAGCTCATGATAATGATAAGAGTACAAGCACAAGACAACAATGCAAATGGATATCTAGTTTGTTTGCTTCATGGAGTATCTAGACTCAAGTATTTCATCAAATTCACAAGTGATGTCTAGATCAACTCACAAGTGATATACTATAAGTGGTACTCATGAAGATAGCAAATGTTCAAGAAATGGCTTTTATTGATAAATCCAACAAGTGGTTCCATACTAGAAAATGCTTTCAAGTGGTATCACATCTACATGTGGTATCAATCATGCAAGACAATGGTTCCACAAGTGATCCTCAACTTTAACTGATCATTAAATGAAGAATGCATCCCTCACCTACAAGAGCTCAAGTGTATCAAATGGTGACCCATGCTATCACATAGGGGGAGGTGTCACACAAATTGATATCAAGATCAAAGATTCTATGTGTGGTATCTCAAGAAGCCCTACACAAGATACAAGTAGTACAAGTTACAAGTGGTGTCATTCCAATAATCAAGTGATGTCCATTAAAAATGCAAGATTCAAGACTCAACCATCTACCCCAAATGCATACCTTTGCATCAATGAGAAGCACACCTTTTATGGAAATTGATGACAAAGGGGGAGAGATTGTACAAAGATATGGAAGCTTTGAGATTGAGATTGTACAAGGGGAAGAGATAAGATATGAAAGTTTTGGGAGAAGATTGAGACAAAGAAGTAGAGGTTGGACATGGACATGGACAAAAAGGGAGCAACGTTGAAGAAAAGAGATGGATCAAAATTCTTGGACAAGAGAAGCACACAAGTAGGGGGAGCAAGCTCACGAACTTTGATTGATTGCATTTGATATGTGCATATTCATGTGCTTTCTTGCATTGCATAAGTTCTTAAATTCAATATGCATGCTTGTGTGATGTATGCTAGTTGTAAAATTTGATTGATGAAATGAAAACTAGCATGCATAGGATGCTAGCTAGACACTTGGTATGTTTTTCAAGTAATGCTAGTACCTTGTTTTTAATGTTGATCTCCCAAGGTATCTAGTGATTTTTATTTTTCCAAGTGTTATCTAGCTAACCATGGTGCTAAGGGTGAACTTAAAGGTTCAACTCCAATTGGTATCATACTTCAAAGGTTTACTCGATACACCTTAGCATCATTCGGTAGTAATTACTCTCCCACATTTCCAATCTATGCATATGTGCGAACATCAAACCAAACACTCTAGCACATATGTAGGGGGAGCCAATACTACCATCTCGGGTTTGTATTACTTGTCCAAAATCATTTTCACATGGTAAAATTGCTTGGGCAAGCAACATGAATCCAAAAGAGCTTAATTTCCATATCTTTGTAGAGTTATCATCAATTACCAAAAAGAGGGAGATTGAAAGGTCCTTGTGTGGTTTTGGTAATTGAGTGACAACCTAGGTGGACTAATTGTGTTTATGTGAGATACATAGGTGATTAGTCCACATATACATGTGTGTGAGCAACATATGCCATGAAGGTGAAAATGGCTTGGAGATGTTGCAAAGCTCACACATGTGATGATGAAGGAGCTCATTGTAAATGAGACATGACATTGAGTCATGTGATCAAGGTGGAGAAGATCAAGACATGACTTGGCTTGATGGACCGGTTGCAAGCGTGAAGGGCAAGTTGGAGGCTTTGGAGCGATGGACCGCGTGGCAGTGAAGCTTAAGCAAGACTTGGCGCTGATGGACGAAGGCAATGGTGAAAAGTAAGTGAAGTCAAGATCGATGAACCAATATGATCATGTGATGATATGAAGTGGATCATATCATTGTTGATCGTGTTGGTGCATGTGTTGCATCGACATTGGAGGAGATGGAATGGAATGCGCAAGGCAAAGGTATAACCTAGGGCATTTCATTTCACCGGTCATAGGTGTATAAAGAAGTTGATGACTGGGTTTAGGATAGATGGTTGTACTATCAAGAGGGGCAAACTTGTTTGGATATTAGTCATCTAGTGCCACTCGAGTGATCTAACTTTGCATCATCGCTAGGATTGAGTGGCGTGGCAAGTTGAGTGGCTAATCCTTTGAAAAATGATTGTGAAAATGCTAACACACATACACATGGTGGTGTACACTTGGTGGTGTTAGCACATTTACAAAGGAGATGAAGTTGGAGTTGATGTGGATCAACTTGGCAATGGAACGAAGGAGAGAAAGGTTCAAAACTCCACCGGTGGAGTGTCTACCCATAGAGTGCGGTAGTCCGATGGAGCCACCAGCGCCCTATATAGAAAAGATAAGGTTTGACAGTGTGCACCGGACGCTGGTCACGCAGTGACCGGACGCTAAGGTCCTACATCCGGTCAGTGGAAGCAGTGAAGGCGTAGGCTTCGGTCTTCGACCGGATGCTAGGTCACTTTGTGACTAGACGCTAGGTGGCTGCATCCGGTCCTACTGATGTGGCGAGCATCCATTGACCAGATGCTGAGGTCCTACATCCGGTAAATCTCACTGACGCTTCTAGTCAACCCGAAAAACACCCAATGAAGGGGTAACGGCAATTTTAGCCATGGGACTATAAATATAAGGGGGTCGTGGCCATGGCCAGTGCTGAGCACCTCGGGGGACTTTGTGTCTATGCTTGTGAGTGCTTGGGAGCCCTCCATCTCACATATGCTTGATAGTGATCATCCGATTATGTGACAGAGCGATTCTTGTGCGATCGCATCGAATGGCACTAGGTGATTGAGTTGCAAGCCGGTGGTGCTTATTACTCTTGGAGGTTGCCACCTCCTAGACGGCTTGGTGGTGGTCTCTGTTGAAGCCCACAAGAAGCTTGTGTAGTGCTTCAGAGAAGAGCTTTGTGAGGGGCATTGTGCTCGCCCTATGGGAGCCGCGAAGAGCAATTCTAGTAAAGCGAGGCGTGAAGGGAGACAAGTGGTCAGGGTGGGTCAAGTGCTAGAGCTTGTGGTAAGCTGACTTGTGGGTCACCACTAGCAAGAGGACCAGCGGCAATCTTGGAGCTTGTCTCAACGGGGACTAGCGTGTTGCCAAGCACGTGAACCTTAGGAAAAAACCATCGTGTCATCCTCATATTCCCATTGGTTTGCATCCTTGTTACACAAGCTTGTATTTACTTTCATATAAATTGTGCTTGTGTAGTTGCTTTTGTAATTAGTTAGCTTGTGTAGCTTGCTAGTTACCTTCTAGCTTGTGTAGCATAGAAATAGCTCCCTTGCGTGGCTAATTTGGTTTGTGTAACCTTGTTAGTCACATTGCTTAGTTTGTGTAGCTAAGTAATTGCGCTCTCTAATTTGTCATTGGTTGCCTTGTTATTGAGCATTGCTAGTGAGCTTAGGTGGCTTTATGCTTTTGCTTACTAGCATGAGTAGGAGCTCCCTTGTTGCTTGAAGTACTAGCGGCATAGGTTTGTGTGACCTTGCTTCTACAATTGGTTAGGTGAGCTCTAGCCAGCCTGACACTTTAATTGCTTAATTAGGATCTTGGCAAGGTGCTAGAGAACATAGATAGAGGGGTACAGTCTTGGCTAGACCGATAGATTTAATTCCGCACTTGTTTCGGTTAGCCAGCATGATTTAGTTTTAGTAATGACTATTCACCTGCCTCTAATTGCCATCTCGACGCTACAAATACCGAGGACCATACCCGACACGCCTGTAGGAAAGTACCATCAGGATATGACAAGACGGGTGCTTTAAGCCCTTCCAGGCATGTTAGAGCTCGAACAGTGTTGTAAGCGCCGACATTTGTCTTACAGTGTTGTGGGCGCCGCCATTTTCCCTCGAGCGTGGATCCTGACAGAAGCATACAACAACCACTATGGTCCAGGAGGAAACTCACATCATCTATAATACAGATGTGCGGTCATTGCACCGTTTGCTCCCCATAGGGTCATGGATCAGCACCCTAGTCTATCACCCCGCCCGCTGGGGCAGGATGGGATGTGACCACATGCAGACAAAGCCAGAACATGGTATCATCAGTGGATAGACGCCCAGCATAGCCCTATTAGGATCAGCGGACATGCACCCAACATGGAGCTATCCCTAGCACTGTCTGGCGTGTTAGCAGGGCTCGCTCAGAGGAAAAGGAAGACCCGACATCTTTGAAGGACATCCTTTGTCTCTGGTTTTTCTTCTTTCTCCCATTTGTAATCCCTGCTTCCCCTTGGTCTATAAAAGGGAAGGCAGGGCACCCCGCTAAGGGGATCGAAAAAATACATCACGCATCACATCACACATAGCTGAGCAGCAACCAAGCTCTTGGCACCCATTTGACCTTTCCATCAGAGACTTAGGACCTGTCCCTCTCTCGCCCATTTGTAACCCCTACTACAAACTTTTTAGTGCTAATAACACGAGCAGCAGCCACAAACTGGATGTAGGGACATTCTACCTGAACCAGTATAAACCTTATGTCTTTTAGTACACCATCCAGGTCAGACGTGCAATAACACAAATTTACTCGTTGATGTTTACTCAAAACACCGACAGTTGGCACGCTAGGTAGGGGACCTTTGCATGTTCTAACATTAGCATTAGGTGGACCTAGACTTCATCATCACCATGGGAGGAGAGTTGGCATTGGCTCACACTGCCATCCAACCTCTCCCCTCCATCGGCCTCAACTACGAGAGGCTTGAGCGATAGCTCGGTGTCTCCCTGGGACCCCAGCTGTCCAGGGAGGACCTATGCTGCCTCACCTTCTCTAACGCCAATGACATGGCATGGCTCACTGGAGGGGAACCCCTCTCTCTAGAACACCTCATACGGAGTGCCTCGACAGTGCTTCCATTCGGTCTCTGCAATGCCGCGACAACTGTTAGCCACCTTGTGGCCCAACGCATGGTTCCACCTCCCACGAATGATGAATTCATGGGGGTGATCGAACATGTCACAGAATCTTTCCACAACCTCCTGGCAGAGGAGCTAGAGTTGCTCTCTAGCTCTGACTCCAGTAGGGGAAGCCATCACCCTCTCGTGAATGCTTCATGATGGGTACCCCCGAGGGGCACATCGAAAGTGTCCATGAGGGGGAGGCTACCCAAACAAATGACCTCGATGATGAGGCCGATAGGGAGATAGCGGCCCTGCCATGCATGCCGGTGGAGCAGCTAAAAGCCTAATACTGAGAGATCGAGGAAGCATGAATCTAGCTCAAGCAAGAATGCATAGAGCTCGATTAGGAGATAGAGCGCTATGGAGATGGTGGGCGCGCATGTGCCATGGCCCATGACATGAACTGAAGGATCATCGTAGACGATGAAGCCCTCCATCGCTTTGCCCGAGCAAGCCAGAACATCATCGCGGCAGTGGCCTTGCTCCATGGCCTTCTAGAGGCCACAACGCCCGAGGATCATCAGGCCCACCGTGAGCTCATTGTCTCAATGACACAAGCACGATGCCAGCCAGTGCACGCTCTTAGAGTGTCTCGGTAGGGACGCATCGGTCCACCAGGCGCCACAAAGCAGTGGGCAGTGCGTCGTGGTTTCGGTGCATCAGCGTCTCGACCGTAACTGTGATGCACCCAACACCCTTGATGCTCGTAGGCGTACCCACAATGATTTGAGAGAGGGAGCTAGCCATGGCTATCACCCTCGTGATGGCGGATGCTACGATAGTGGCGAGGACCGAAGCTCGAGCCCTAGCCTGCTGGGGCCCTAGGCCTTTGGCTGACACATCCTCAATGCTGCCTTCCCACCAAGGTACCGACCAGCAACCAACATCCCAAAGTACTATGGGGAGATGAACCCCAGACTATGGCTCGAGGATTATCGGCTTGCTTGCCAAGCCGGTGGCGCAGATAATGATGATTTAATTATTCGCAACCTTCCACTGTTCTTGGCCAATTCGACACGAACATGGTTGGAACACCAGCCACCAATAGAATCTAGAGCTGGGTGGACTAGAAGGAGATCTTCATGGGGAACTTTCAGGACACATACAAGCTGATGAGTACAGGCCCGATCTTCTGAGAGGTAGCCGGTAAGTTCGATTTGTGGAGATCTCGACGTTGGCGATCCAGCTTCAAATCAGACGCGATTCGAACCCTGCAACCGTTACACCACTGCTCCGTTGGTTATCAACCAAGCACAACTTGATTGACCTCGCCAAGAAGGCTTTTCCTACAAGCGAATCGAAGAGCACAAGCAAGAAGGTAAAACACGCAATCTGAAATTGCAAATATGAATGTCGCGAATATCAATAGAGGGTTCAAGAACTCGGTTCCAAAGGACTAATCGACACAGTGGAGGAGATCAAGAACGGGGGCCCTGGATCACTGTAAAAGGATTTGTCACCACAGTTACAATGAACGATTCAGTTTCTCAATGGAAAACTAAACTCTAAACAAAACCCAATTGAGTAGCAGCGGCGGCGGCTGTGTTTATAGTCTAAGACTCGACCTAGGGTTGGGGACGGCCAGGGGTTGGGCGCCCACAACTTGGGCTTAAGGCCCGACACGATACATGGCCAAGTTGGCCCAAATAGGTGACGCAGCACCTTGCCGTGGTCACACAGAATGATCCACGGACCTTCTGTAGCTGGGACCAGATCCAAAACGACGGCGTCGTCGTCCCCTTTCCAACGCATCCAAGAACGGCCCGTTTCGATGTCGTATGAGGAAGTTATGACCGAAACAGTGACGATGTGTCTGCTGAATCCGAGGGTGACGTGGCAGCTGAGTTGGGAACGAATTGCAACTTGGAGAAGACCATGGCGTCAGTGTGTCCAGCGTGGCAATGTCCTCATCATCCTCCCCTTCTCGAATTGGAGTCGTCCTCGACTCCATCTTGGCGATGTCCTCATCACAAGCGCCCTAGGAACCCATGGGACCTCAAAAACTAGCGACAGAAGGCCAGTGAGACCCTCTGTGGGTACATCCGGCATTTCTCTCGGTAGTGCAATGAGCTACCTAACGTCGCTGAGGCCGACATTATAGGGGCTTTCCTATCTAGGACCACCTGCGAGTCTCTAGTTCACAAGCTGGGTCATAAGGGTCTGCGAACCACTAAGGAACTCCTTAACATCACCACCAGCCATGCCTCGGGCGAAGAAGCGGTCGGAATGATCTTCGACCGCCTTAATGGCAAGGCGAGGTGGGACGAGGACGCTAGCAAAGGCACCTCCAACCGTCCTGCCAAAAAGAAGAACAAGAAGCAGCAGCACGAGGGCAATCTTGTGGGCACCGCTGACTGCAAGGGTGGTTGGAAGCCCGCGGAGGGCACTTCGAACAACTTCGAAAAACTACTCAAGGGGCCATGCCCAAACCATGCCTTCCCCATCAAGCATCTGTACAAGGACTACGCCCTCATAAAGTGGTTCTTGTCCAGGAGCTCTAACAAAAAAGATCATGGGAAGGACCCCGACCCTACCATGGACGATGTCGAGAGGAAGGATGATGGCTTTCCAACACCGGATGGTTGCCTCATGATCTTCGAAGAATCGGAGGCTTACGACTCCAAGCACCACCAGAAGATCACACGCCACGAGGTCTATGTGACCAAACCGGCCACGCCTACCTTCCTCCGATGGTCAGAATCCGCTATAACCTTCGATCAGACCAATCACCTAGAGAGTGTCCTATAGTCAGGGAGATACCCGCTCGTGGTCAACCCAATCGTCGACATGAAGCGGCTCACCAAAGTACTGATGGATGGAGGCAGCGACCTCAACATCATGTACACCGAGACGCTCGACGCTATGGGTGTTGACTGAGCGTGCATCTGGCCAACCAGAGCACCCTTTCATGGCATCGTGCCTAGAAAGCAGTCCATGCCGCTTGGGTAGATCGATCTACCCATCACCTTTGGGGGTCCATCCAACAATAGGATGGAGACCCTCACTTTCGAAGTGGTGGGGTTCCATGGAACTATGACAGAACCACCCAATTTATACAAGATCAAGTACGGCTATCCCCACTAACACGTTAACACGTGCATACTTTCACTTATATAAACCCGGTAGTCCGCCGAGTGTCACGAAGGACCTGAGTAAATCAACATCACAATCAAGATCGCGTGATTAAGCAAATAAACATCACATACATGGAGTTGCAGTGGAAATAATATTACAAATGGTTTCACAAATAATAGTACAAGTTTGGGTTTCAAAACCGATTAGTGAAAACAACATAGCTTTCAAATGATTACATTACTATAAGTTCCAAATACATTGCTAGAATAAGTGACATCCTTTGATAAAATCATATAGATGAGAAGTAAATATAGAGTCACCGAGCCCACCGGTGGTTAGCCACCATCTTCAGTAGGCCAAGAACTTTACCTGCAACATGGTGGGATAAACCCTAAGTACTCGAATGTACTCAGCTAGACTTACCTGTCATAAACCAGAAATAAAGTGACACCAAGGAATATGCAAGGCTTTATAGGTAGAGGTAGCTTGACAACATTTTTGCATAAAAAGTGGTTATCTCAGTTATACAATTGTAGTTCCATCATCAAGTTAATTATAACTATCCATCTCTAGGTTAGCAACTATCCTATGCCAAACATGTGGTATATCATTTTAGAGCATACAATAGTAACCATAGCCGGTATAGTAATTCCATGTTTATTTGAACCATCACATTCCATAATACAATTACTACAATGTTGGGACTAGCCAAGTTTCTCACTATCTGGGAGAGACGGCGATTCGAATCGATTTCAACCAGCTGGGAATTTATTCCTAACACAAACCCAGACATACCTACGCCAAGATAGTCTTAGGTCACCTTTGGTACAACTTAGGTACACATTTCACGGGTTCGTACAGCGTTGCACAATCAGGGACTAACGGTAGCCATGTGTCGGTGTTTCGAACAAGCACCGACAAGTGAATTTATATTGATGCGCGTTAGGCCCAGATGGTGCGCTCAAGGACACAAGATTTATACTAGTTCGGGCTGAATGTCCCTACGTCCAGTATGTTGCTGCTCGTGTTATTAGCACCAAAAATGGTTCGTAGTAGGGGGTACAAACGATCGAGAGAGGGACTAGTCCCAAGTCACTGATGGAAGGGTCAAAAGGTTGCCAAGAGACTGGTGGTAGCTTGACTGTGTGTGTTGTGTGTTGTGTTGTCAAAAGTTGGTCCCTTTGTTGGAGGAAGCACATCCCCTTTTATAGATGAAGGGGGCGGCCTTACAAGTGAGAGGGAAAGGGTACATATGCTTCCAAGCCTTGTTGTTCACGTCTACCAAGCCTTGTTGCCCATTCCAGCGAGTACGAGATAATGGTAAGCGCCTACAATACTGTCGATGCTACTGTAGAATGTCAGGGTGGCTACAGAGTACTGCTCTACATAGGGTATGGACTCTGGTATAGTGGTTTTGACTTATGAGCCTTGCCTAGCCTTGGTCCACACGCCTTCTGGTTCTAATGAGTCCCTGTCGGAGGGGCGTGGGGTCAGGAGCTGAAGTAGTGCCACGGGCAAGGCCTTTTGATCGGAGAGGGCGTCCGGAGGCCGAAGTGAGTGCTCCGATCCGGTGGACCCAAGGGGCCGTGAAGCGGGTGCTGCTTCCCTGGGACCATAACATGGTGACAGCACATCCGTCATTTGTGGAGGACGTGAGTCCTTTCCTGGACCATAGTGGTTGTCGTTATGTCTACATCGGGTTCCGTGTCCGGGGGCTGAAGGCAGCACCTACAACTCTATAGGGTGAAGAGCATGCGCCCACAACACTATTTAGGCTCTGCGACACCTGGAAGGGTCTAAAGCACCCATCCCGTCGTTCCCTGGCAGTACTTTTCCTACCGGGGCGCAGGGTATGGTCCTCAAAGTCGCGGTTGACCCGAACATCTTCTCCTACCCTGTACCTATCATCATGAGGGAGTAGGGAGAGGTTGTCAGGCGAGACGAAACTAGTCTTCGAACATCGGGCGAGGCGAGGTCCATCCTCAGACGTTGGGTGAGGTGGAGTCTAGCCCTTATCCCTTGGGCGAGACCGAGCCTAGCCCTCGGGGGTCGGGCGAGGCAGAGTCTAGCCCTTAGCCCTCGGGCGAGGTAGAGCTAGCCGAAGGGCATCAGGCGAGGCGGAGTCTAGCCCTTAGCCCTCGGGCGAGGTGGAACTGGCCCTCGGGGGTCGGGCGAGGTGGAGTCTTATCCTCGGGGGTCGAGCGAGGCAGAGTCTTGTCCTCAGCCCTCGGGCGAGGCGGAGCCCAGCCCACGGATGTCGGGCAAGGCGGAGCCGGCCTAGGGGCGTCGAGCGAGGCAGAACCAAACTCCCGTCATTCAGACAAGAAACGCAGTGGCGCCCTTGTTTGTCCAAGAGTTTTTAACATTCGATGGTTAGTAGTTCTGCCTCCTAGGGTACCCTAGTATTAGGTCCCCAACAGTAGCCCCCGAGCCCCTGGGTGATTTGTACAGAATCGCCCAGGGGGTGTTTTCGATTTCATCAGAGTTACTTCGCCAGAGGGTGCACGCAGGCGCACCCAATGGGTGTAGCCCTTGAGCCCCCGGGTGATTTGAGTAGAGTCGCCCGGGGGGTAGTATCAGACCCTTCGCGGGTAAGGCTGAAAGACTTGGTTTTTTGTCAACAGGATATTTTTAAGGGAATCGTGGTATTCCGTTCATGGGAATTTTATTTAGTGTCGGCCTAGCTGGGACTTGACTACGGATTGAGGCCCTGGTGATGCTTGCGTCCTTAAGTCTTGGTAGTTTGCGGGCCTATCCCTCGTTGGGACAGCCCTTTGGCTCCGGGACCCTAGGTGGGCCTGACAGAAAAGCTCTGTGACCCATGTCCCCTCGATGGAGAGAGAGTCCTGGTCCACCTAGGGAAGGCGAACCATCCGGCATGATTTTTTGGGAAGGGATAGGGATCGTGTGCGCGTATCCCATGAGGTGACGTGGCGGTGCGCGTGGCAGGCTCAGAGATCGAGGCGGATGGTTGCCCTTCTTGCATCTGTCGCCCCTATAAAACCATGGGGTTCTCCCCCAGGGTTCTGCATTTTGCTTCCTCGCCTTCACGTCCTCAGCCTCCGCCTCCACTCGCCTACGCCTCTTGCACCCGTACTTCCTCCACCATCAAACTCGCTGCTGCCTTCTTCCCCATGCTGCTCCTGCCATCGCAATGGACCTGGGGTACAAATCCAACATCTCTCCTCAGCGCTTAGAGGGCCTCGTCCGCTGAGGCCTCCTTTGCCCGTTGACCGCTGCCGAGGAGTGGTGGCTCTTCGGTGAAGAGGGGGAACTAGAGCCACCCGAAGGGTACATCATTTCTTTCACCCACTTCCATGAGCGAGGATTCGCCACACCTGCCCATCAGTTCTTTCGAGGACTGATGGACTACTACCGGGTGGAACTTCAACACCTTACCCCCAACAGGATCTAGCACATCACAGTGTTTGTCACCCTATGCGAGGGGTTCTTGGGGATCGATCCCCACTTTGACCTATGGCGGTATCTCTTTGTCGTCAATCTCGTGAAGAGACGGGTTGGGAAGCAAGATCTGCATGCGCCGGTGGGGTGCGCTAGTATCCACCTCCGCAACACCCGGGCAGGGGCATATCCGCTAATGCATCTGACCACCTCCAACAAGGGGTGGCATTCATAATGGTTCTATGTCAAGAACGACGCCACCGCTCCCCTGCTGGCCTTCACTGGGTGCTACATCTTAGAGGCCCCGGAGTCGTGGGGGTGGGGCATTTAGGCCAAGGACAAGAAGCATCTCAACAGCCTTCTCGTTGCCCTCCGAACTCTGAAGGAGAGGGGCGTGAAGGGGTCGGGGATTATTGATGCCTACCATGCGAGGAGGGTTACACCGCTGATGGCGTGCGTGCTTCCCCTGTATCGGATGGTGCCTGAAGCATCGTTCGAAGGGATGGCGCTCACCGACGAAGCGCTCCCTCCCTCTAAGGTGGCACAGCGCGTCAAGGAGGCGATGGAGCCCACGAAGGACTCTGTTGGCACCGTCCTCGACTTTGTGTACCCGGTGCCGAGGCATCCCCCAATGCGGCCAAAGCTGGGGTTTGTTGACTTTGTAAGTTTTCTTTT
Organism: Miscanthus floridulus; assembly: GCF_019320115.1. Lineage (NCBI taxonomy): Eukaryota > Viridiplantae > Streptophyta > Magnoliopsida > Poales > Poaceae > Miscanthus > Miscanthus floridulus. Next base: position 59,233,988 of record NC_089580.1, on the reverse strand, counting down.
CCCTTGCTCCTCTTTTTGCTTGAAATCTCCGATCCCCTGATGCTAACCGTGGGATAGCGGGATTAGCCAGGAGGACTATTCTTCAAGAATAGCCCGGTTCCGCTGCCGAAGGACCCAACCCGGGCGGCAGCAAATCGTGCCCTGGCTGGTTGGGACAAGAAGATGAGGGAGCTCACGAAGAAGAAGGCGATACGGAAGCAGCAAGCTCGCGATCGAGGAGAGGAGACTAGTAGTGATGACGACGATGATGATGACGACGACGATGATGAGATGGCAGCCAATGTGGATTGGGGTGGCCTGGTGAATGAGGACTCGCTATCCATGCAGGGACCCCTTCCATTCCACACGGAGGGAAGTCAGTCCGTGGGGATGGTGGAGCCGGGCCTGCCTCTAGGTTCGGCGGGAGCCGGAGGATCCACCGTCACCCGCGGGGTGCCAGCGGAGGATCGGTGGATGGGAGGGGATGGATCTGAGGCCGTCCCTAAGGTACTAGCGGAGGGGGGTGGTTCCAATGCCGCTCCTCATGAGCTAATGGAGGGAGGCGGCTCTGGCGCCGTGCCCCATGAGCCGATGGAGGGGAGCGGCTCTGGTGCCACGCCCCTAGAGGCAAGAGAGATGAGCCCCCCTGTGTCGAAGCAGGGGGCAGTCTTGAAACGGTCCCGCCCACATGAGTTGGAGCAGGGGTCTGGGGGTTCGTCCCCGAAACATACCCGTCGACCGAAAGCGTCAGAGTACATCACTGATTCCCCTCATTTTCTTCCTTTATTTTTCCGTTCCGACCTTATGCCCTTTTTCTGTTTTGCAGATTCTTATGATGGGGCCACCCTTTGGGGCTGGCACCTAGGAAGAGCCTCGCTCTCCAGGCAGGGCAGATCATGCTGCCCAGTGTCACCCCTATTTCAAGCAGGAGTGACGCTGCTGCTGTGGCCTCGATGGCTGGTCCGGCGGCACCCGCGGTGGTGCCCATGCCCTTGGTGGTTGTCGAGCAGACAGCCATGACCGCAACAAGTCGGGAGCAGCCGGATGCAGCCACGGTGGTGTCTGAGGGGGTGGCGCATTCCGTGCCCCGGGCGGCCCAGGTGACGGCGCCTGACGTGGGCCAGGTGGAGTTGGATGGCGCCGTGGCAGCGTCTGATGGAGCAGCGTAGTTCATGCCGCCGGAGGCCCAGGTGGAGGTGGCCATGACTATGACAAGCCCAGTGGGGTTGGATACTGCCGTGGTGGCATCCAAGGGGGTGGCGCAATCCACGCTACCGGCGGTCTAGGCCATGGCGCCCGAGGCAGGCCGGATGGAGGAGGACATGGCCGGAAGGTCTCTGGGCATCGTGGCGGTGGTGGGACGGACCAGAAGGGAGCCGCCTTTGGCCTTGTTGTCAGGGGGCAACCGCTCTCTCGTGAGGGTGGAGCCGCTGCTCTAGTGGATGGCCGCCGAGGACCCAACATCGGCTCTATTCTCGCTCGACGATGCTGCTGAGAGCCTAGAGCGGGAAAATCTAGACATCGGGTTCTCGACTGCGTTGAATGCCTTGAATGAGGCCAGTGGTGCCTTGTGTGAAATCCTCGTTCCTTCTAGCCAAGTATTCACTTGATCCTCTCGCTTGTTTTCTTCTTTCTTCACACATTTCTATGTCTTCGTGTCTTCTGATTCTGATCCTCCTTTCAGAATATTATTGCTCGTAGCCGAGAGAAGTCCTGGTTCCTTCATGAGCAAAAGGTGGAAAGGGACCGCCTTACCGAGGAGGCCAGGCTACGAGGAAATGTGGGCGTGCAACTGGCTGCCGCCCAGCAGTGGGAGGCCAAGGCACGTCAGGACGTGGAGGAGGCTCATGGAATGTTTGAGGACCTATCGGCAAGAGTGAAGCTAGACGAGGAGGATGCCGCCAGGCTTCGAAAGGAGCATGATGAGCTGCTACAGAAGGACGCCATGGCTAGTGAGTGGGCTAGTGAGCTCCTAGCAGAGTTGGAGACAGAGCAAGACTTCAAACTGAAAGCTAAGGAGAGGTCCATGGCATTGTAGCAGAGGGCGGACCGGGACGCCAAGACGATCACCCGGTTGCACGAGGAGCAGGACAAGCTACGCCGGACCAAGGAAAGACTTCACTCGGAACGTAGTGCAGCCCGTGAGGGTCACGACCAGGCCATCCAGGAGCGCAATGAGGCACATGGGGTGGCTAATTCCCTCTGGCCAGATCTTGGAGATGCGGTGAACCGAAGGTTGGACGTTGAGAATGTTGTTGCCAGGCTAGAGAAGGAGCTTACCGAAGTGCGAGGGATCCTCTGGGTCGAGAGCGACGAGCATGACCTTCTACAAGCTGCTGTCGAAGTGGTCACTAATGCCCTGAGGGTGGCGCGGCCAGAAGGATCTAGCTCGCTTGCAGCTCATGCCACGGGAATCACGGTGCGGGTAGGCCAACTTGAGGAGGACGCCTTTCATGCCGGGATCACCCAAGCCTTTGCTGTTTCCCATTCCCATTATGATCAGGAGATTAACTTGGAGGTAATGAGCCATGGCTTTGTGCCTATCTATAATGATGATGAGCTGGACGAGATGGAAAAGGCAGTGACTCCCCTCTCATGGAACCTGGCAGACAAGCTGAAACAAGAGGTTCTCCCTTCGTGAAAATAGTTAGCTTGATAAACACTTATTTGTAATATGTGAACAAGTGTCAGTACTTTTGTGTCCTAGAAACGGTTTCATAATTTTTGTTTTGTTTGTTTGATTTTACCTTCTTCTCTCTGTAATGTTTTTTTCAAAAAAGAAAGGACGTACCCATATCTTTATCAGCCCCCGAGTGAGATCCGACCCCTTGCGGTTGGTGGGGTCAGATGTTAGTGGAGATTAGAGCGAGGGAGGCAAACTTATGTTTGTATTTACTCGTACCCCTTACCTAGGACTTTGATGATCGCTGTGTGACCGTGCGTTATGAGCTCGCTAACAGGGATGTTTGGATGGAATCTGATCCCGTTTGCTTCGCGGCAGGGTCAGCGAAGCCCTCGGGTGGTGTTCCGTTACTCCTTTGCCCGCCTTCCAACAGATTCCCCCTCAATGGGGTTTCTATGGGCTCGGCTAGAGGCCGAATTGAACTAGAAGGTTGAGATGACCCTATTCGCATTAATGCGGGTCGGGCTAAGGCCATTGAGGCTCATCTGTGTTTTCTCCCCTGGCTCTTGTTTGACACGAGGTGGCCCTGGACCCTTCGCTGGTCAGCCTTCGAACCTCGGTCACTCGATCTTGGATCGAGCAACTCGAGCCCCCGAGCCCCTTAGGGTCTGTTAGGGGTCGGTCGTGTTTTCGCACGCTACCCCGTCCTCAGTTTCCACGACTGGAGGGGCTGAGTTGACGACACTTGCCTTGATGGCTCGAGTGTCGCGCTCAATGAGCTCGCTAACGGGTATGTTCGTGTGGAATCCGGATCCATCATTCGCTGACGGGGTCGACAGGGCCCTCATGTGGCATTCCACTACTTCTTATCCTGCCTCCCGGTAGATGCCCGAGCCGTTCGCTGGGCTCAGGTGGCCCGTTGGCCTCTCCTCGATGGAGATTCTATGGGCCTAGCTCGAAGTTAGAATTGAATGAGAAAGGTCGAAATGTCCCTGTCCGTTTCTGAATGGGGTCAGGCGAGGCCGCTGGGGCTCATTTTGGTTTTCCTCCCCTGGCTCTATTTGACATGAGGCGGCCTCGAGCCCTTCGTGGGCTGGCCTTCGAACCCCGGTCAGGCATCACTCATATTGAATGAGGCGGCTACTGCTTCGTGACGTGACACAAAGAGTTGGGATGCAAGAATTTACATATGCAACGTTTGGATGTATGGATTTAGCATATAGTTTAATCAAAATGAAAGCGAGGGTCGGTAACATTACCTTGGTGGTATGAGCCATGGGAAGCTCCTACCAGACATGTCCATGCTAGGTTTGGGTCTAACATTTTCGACGAGGCCGGTGTAACCTGCATAAGTATCGCTACTTTTGTTTTTGTCTCTTGGCGGCGATTCAAGCCACTTGATTGATTTTTAAGCGATCTGTCAGCTTCCCCCTAAAGGGGGGCTCTACAGGTGGACCCCTCCAAACTCTTTGTGGGAAGGTGGGAGCTAAGGCTAGTAATGTGAGGAACTGTGAATGTGATTATGCTGGTCAACAAAAAACACCATAGCCGTCGGGGCGTAGGGTCTGTTGGTTCATCCAGTTGTATTCATCATTTTATTCCCACACGCCGTGCTTCCGGTTTTTTAAATGTAAGGAGGGGTCAGGCTAAGAGGGTGTTTAAACAAATAGGCGCCCTCGGCAGCCCCTGAGCGATGTCCATGCCCCTGCCATAGCTAGGGTCGGAGGCTCGGTAAAGAATTCAACACACAAAGTAAGTAAACAGGGGTGCTTATCTTTCAATTGGTCGTTCATTCGTTGTTTTGCCTGGGCTGCCCGATCGACCTAGGAGGCCCACTGGGCTCCCCTGGAGGGAGGTTCCGTCGTTGGGTCATTCCATGGTCCTGCCTAGGGAAGCGGAGAGTCGCCTACAGGTGAGCATGCCCTGGTTCTCGCGTTGTAACACCTTGGGTGTTAGCCTTGCATAACTTGACTTGCATAACATGAGCATGAGCATCAAGCATTCATAAACAAGCATTTACAATTGAAACATTGGATGGAAACATCTGCAACATTTGCTTGTTATCGCATGTTTCCTTGAACATATGCAACTTTCTCATTATTTCATGTCTCCATGTGTATAGGCATATGATCATGAGTGTATACATGTAGATGGTTGATATGAGTCACAAAAATATATTGGCAGTACTTAGGTTAGCCAATGGAACATGGTTCAGGAATGTCACTTCCCATGATCAAGCCCTTAAGTCATGTTTCATGTGATTACACTAAATAGCTCTATGAGTGCCTAATACATGAAATGATTGTATGACCTTGCAATTTGCTTAAACATGTTTAGAGTATCATTATGAACACCTTTGATATTCATGGTTAGGGATAAATAAGTCATTAAGCCATAGTTTGAAGTGTATCAACATTTAAATGTGACATGTTTGACCAAGTTTGAACTAGGTGTTAGAGACCTTGCATGGAGGTGGTCACTAAAGCAAAGTTGTAGTATTTGATATAAGGAACAACTTTTATTTTTGGGACATTGAATGATTCAGCTCCTAACATGTTTGAAATTGGATCACAAGAGTCAGCAAAACAAACAATTCAACACTTATAAAAATTTTTCTAAGTCATGTTCACTGACCGACTGACAGGCTGACATTGGGGATGATATAACTCTGTTTTGGTTGCGAATTAGCACGAGTTCACTGAACAAGAATTGTAGATGGTACTTAGGACTACAACTTTTGTTTTGGAATCATTCATTGAACGACTTTGTATCGGGAGATGATTCAAATGAAAAACTCGCTGTCAGGCTCGGCTTCGGAATAAACTAACTAACTGAATCACTCGGCACAGTGGCCGACTGTCGCCAGGATAGGGCCGCTGCGTGGAGGCCGCGATGGCCGCGTGTCACCGTTGCCCTGACCACGCAGGCCACGATGCGCCAGAACCGGCCATTATCACCCCAGCACTGCCCGCTCCTATCCACGCCTTCATTTTCCTTTCTCGGCTCCTCCTTCGCCGTTCGCAGCACCCGCAGCAGCAGCTCCACTCGCCGCCATCACCGTTGCCAGTCACCGGCTAGCCTCGCCACTTCTCCATCACCACAACAGCACCACCGCCACCCCAGCAACCCACTGCTTCCCCCAGTGCCCGCTGATAAAGCTCGGTAAGCCGCAGCGCCGCGCGCAAGCTCACTGGAGCTCCGCAGCCACCCTCCATCGCCGTGGTCAGACCTAACTCGGCCACTGTAGGCCACGATAGAGCGCGAGATAGATTCATCATAGTTTAGTTGTGCTCGTTCGAGCTCTAGGTTGAGCCACCGTGGCTTCCACCGGCATAACGCCGTCGTCCCGCGCCACTGCTCCGCCATGGTCGCCGCCGTAGTCGGTAGCTCCGATGAGAGGTCCCACCCAGTAGTCCAATCGACGTGTTAGGTCACGGGGATCACCTAGTGATGATGTCACCGCCGGCGAGTTCGCCGTCGGCGAGCTTTGGCCGCGCCAGCACCGTAGCAAGCACCGTCCCCTGTTTTGTGTCGATGACAGGCGGGCCCTACTGACCAATGGGTCCCTACTGTCAGCGACTCTATATTATAAAGCTAGTTCAAATATTCCAGATTTGAGTGTGTTTTGTAATTTTTAGATCTACAATTTGGTAGCTTCAAAAATGGTGAAATAAATTTGGTAGTGTTCCCTAAGAAGTGTAGTATTTAGGAAAAATATGATCTTGACACTTATAGTAGAAATTTAGGAAGATTTAAATGGAAGTTTGAAATGTATTTTTGAATGCATGCAAATTTGTTTATTTTATATCTAGAGTTCCTGTGCTCCAAAAAGTATGAAATTTTTGTGGTAAGCTATTCTTGTCATGTATGAGCTCTGGTAAAAATGTCAGGGTCAGTGCATGAGTAGATTTGTAGTTATAAATTTTCCTTTAATAATTAGGAGATCCTTGTATGAATTTTCATAAATTATTTAGGAATTCAATATTCATGAAATTTGTTGGAGGTTATCCTAGTACTAGAAGGATGCTAAGAAAAATAGGAAATCTATTGCTTGACACTGTTCACTAGGGTTTTCTATTTTTGCTATTTCAAGCCTTTCTGCCTTGTCTTTTTGTATAGAATGTTTTACTATATAAAATGGCATGAAACTTTTGCAGTAGTCTTTTGGTAGCATTAGTAAGGCACTGTAAATTTTTAAGAATTTATGATGCACATTTGATATATATTTATTATTTAACCTATGTATCTAAATAAAATAATAAAGGCATATAAAGAAATAGTTTGGGCTTCACCATTATATTTTCTTGGATGTATTTGGTATGCTTAAACTGTTGGTAGACTTTGTGTTGTCAAACTTTGAATGATTACATGAAGTAGAAGTATTGTTACTCTGTAATGCAAATTGGAGGGATTTCGGACAGATTCTGGAGTTTGATAAGTTGCATGATAAAAATGATGTTTACTGTAAAAATGGTTAATAACAAAGTCGTAGGTAATTTTATAAGCTTTCCAGAAAGTCCAGGATCACTGCATTTGGATAATTAGAACTCCAGTTATGAGTAAAACAAGTAGCTACTGTTTGTGAAGTAGTAGATGCATTGTCGAAGTAATTAATTACATAATCAAGAAGAGATATGCACCTACTCAGTAAACGCGATGCACTTGTTGTTACTTAAACCACATGCTGATAAGAATAATTGCAAGAATGCATTCTTCATGTATCATCACAATACCCTTGTTAACATATATGCATTCGCAATATCTTATGCCATATTCATGCATCTAGGATCGGAGGAAGAAATAACATTGCTGGAATTCGACGAAGTAGAGGAAGGGGACCAGCAGGAGAATCCCTAAGTCACAGCTCCCGAAGGTGCAGAGCAGAATCCTGAAGAGCTTTCGGAGTGTCCTAACCACCGCCCCACTTCCTTTCTGCAAGGCAAGCCCCGGAGCATTCTAAGTCTCCTAGTATTTTACAAATGATTACTTAAGTACGTATGATTGATGCATTAGGTTATAAGAGTTGAATGGAACCACTTGATGCATATACATTCCTTGTCCAGATATTACATCTTTAACCGGTATAGGTCTAGGATCGAATATATACTTAGCCATGCTTAGACCGGTAGAAGTCGGGAGATGTCCTGTCACCTGCGAGATATAAGTGGATACCGGAGCACGGTTGGCTATATTTGCTATTGTGGAACAGAACCATGGGGTAAAAGAAAATCAAGACCGGGCGGGATGACGATAGAGAAGCAACAAGACATGGAGGTCTTGGGTGTGGATCTATCCCCGTCTATGTCAATTAAGGACCGTACCGTTGTTGGCGCTTCTGACAAGATTGAACGCATGCCTCTCACTTAGCTGGCTGGATAACTCGTTCCAACCACGAAGCTGAGTAGCTCAACTTAGGCCAGGACCCGTTCTGTTGTGCGCTCCTTGCGGGGGGGGGGGGGGGCGATCAGACTGAGCCCAAGGGCAGGCTAGGCATGAACGTCCTGGCATCTGGTGTCCCGATTGTGCGGCGTGGTATGGACCCACGAAATGTGGACCTGAGTTATACCAAAGGTGACCTAATGCTGCCTTCATGCGGTATGCCTGGGTTTGTGTTAGGAATAAATTCCCAGCTGGTTGAAATCGATTCAAATCGTCGTCTCTCCCGGATAGTGAGAAACTTGGCTAGTCCCAACATCGTAGTAACTGTGTTATGGAACATGATGGTTCGAATGAATATGGAAGTACAATACCTGCTATGGTTACTATTGTATGCTTTTAAATTGATATACCACATGTTTGGCACAGGATAGTTGCTAATCTAGAGATGGATAGTTATAATTAATTGATAAAGGAATCCTAATTGTACAACTAAGTCAATTGCCTTTATGCAAAATGTTGTCAAGCTATCTCCACTTATATAGCCTTGCATAATCCTTGGAGTCATTTTATTTCTGGTTTATAATGGGTAAGTCTAGCTGAGTACCTTCTCGTACTCAGGGTTTTATTTTCCCATTGTTGCAGATGGCACTGTGTATCATGGTTATTGCAAGAGTTGCTTCTATCCCGCCGTGGATGAGGAGTAAGCCTTGGGCAGGCTTGTTTATTAATCCCTATCTTTGCTTTTGTGGACTGTGATCCTACTTGGCACTGTATCAAACTATGTTGTAAACTTTATTTTCAAACTTAATTGCTTCCGCTTTATCTATCAAACTCGGTTTGTAATAACTTTTATTCATACTCTGATGATGCAATGTATCGGTGAACTTTATGTAATATATGGCATGTATGTTGAATCATGTACGATCTTGGTTGTTGTAATCGTTTATCGAGACCCATCGTGGTACTCGACGGACTACCAGGTTTATATGGGTTCAAGTATGATAGTGCGACCGCTTGCGGGCTGCCATTGTACTTGTACTCTTATAAATTGGTCGGTTCTGCGATAGCTGGCATCAGAGCAAGATTCAACGTTAATTGTCACATGTGTATTTAAAACAAAAGTTTTTTTTTCCAAAAAAACCCTTCTCTAGCAATCAATAGGTATTTGAAACCTACAGTGTGCCAATGATCACCTTCCTTATGCCCAAATTAAGGACTATTAGGTGGCTATTTAAGTACTAACATGGGGGTTTTTACTTCATCGTCCATACGGTGTGCTATAGTATGGATGCCATCCACTTGAATGGTAATGCATGGATCAAATGCCTCTACGCCAAGGTAAGATGATGAGTGGTATGACCGCAGGATGTGAGCGTGCGGTCGGGGAGAGTTAGCTTTGGTACGACTATGTATGCATGCTTGCATGTGTATATGGTACGTATTTAATTGTGGGTTTAAATTATTGTCGGGTAGCTTGATACAGAAGTATATGTATGGATATACATATATGGAAGTATTTAAATTTACATTCTGCATATTTCATTATGGGTTTGGGCTGAAATGAAATTTTATGTAGGTACACTAACAATGAAACGTGTAGCTCAACTAGTTACGCTATATATGAGAGAACGTATATATGCCACCGTGTCTACCGTTAGAAACAAATTTTTCCTAAGTTTGTGAGGACGTACGGAACGAGCATGCATCATGATAATTACCATTCACATAATTAAATTGTTCCTCCCCTTATAAAATTCTTACTCAGTTATGTAACTCTTATCCATTATGGCCTTGTCTCACCAAGTGTACATGTTGATGGTACAGATGGCAACACCCATCGGATGTGAGAATTTCCTGAATGTTTTTGGAACACCTACCCTCTTGTGGAGAGTTCTGCACTTTGCGGGGTACCATGATCTGCCCTAGTATCATTGGATCAAAGAGTACGTGGAAAGACAGCCATGGTACGAGGTGCGGCTCACTATACCAGCCCGCACACAACTACCCTTCTGGCAGGAGTGGAAGGCAGAATCGGAAGGGAAGACTCCTTGGGAGGCTGCCCAAGTAGTGGCCTTCAAGGTGTTAAGTCAAATCTGTCAGCAACATGAGATGCACTTACCGGTAGTGCAGCGAGTGTGTTTCCTTAGGTGGATCCGTCCACCACCAATTGGGAACAACGTAGCCAAAATGCTTTGATCAAAGATCAGGATGAGTGCGTGAATAGCTCTAGTCCTTCCATGAGTGCAATGTTTGCCGTGATGAAGATGTTTTGTGCACGCCAGGACACTAGGGGTTTCTGGCAGGAATCATACGCCACCTGCATGGACAAACTCATGAGAGCTAAAGCCGCGCAAAACAAGCTCAAGAAGTGTGTGCGCAAGCAAAAGAAAGCCGCAAGTAAAGCCCGAAGGGAATCTGACCAAGCTTATGAAGCTTTGGGCGCTCTTTATGCCCAAATGGAACAAGTGGATTAGTAGAGAGCAGCAGCTCAAGAAGCTAGAGCTAATGATCAAGCAGTACTTGCAGGACTATGGGAGTAGTTAGGAGACCGCCCGTGCGGAGGTGTCCACAGCTAGACGTCAGCGTGATGCAGCAAAAAACCGTGTCGCTAACATAAGGATAGAGCGAGATAGGCACCGCGACATGAGCCACGCTCAGGATCATGCTGAAAGGAGCCTACGTCAATAGCTTGCACAAGCTCAACTGCAAGTAATGAATCTTCAGCATGAAGTGCACTATTTGAACAACCAGCTGAACCCTATCCTTGATGGGGAAGAGGATGGTCCAGATATGGAAGAGGATGATGATGAGGAGCCTGAGGAAGGAGATGATCCTATCTCTGACCTCGATAGTGATCATGACAAGGATTAGATCGTGTAGTACTTAGTATAAGTACTTAATGTATCATCGTTGGTTATGTAATGGACCTGTAGTTTGGATTTAGTGTTGGTGATTTGAACTATCATGTAATATGGTTATTTGCATGACTATCGCACGTTCGGTTAAAACTCTAATTCCAGTTGATCTATCTGAGCTCCTAATTTGGATATTAACATGCTATGAGTCCGATGAGCGATCAAATTGGTGATGTCATGTTGCGAGAATGAATTGTTATGCCTCTGTTTTTATTGTGAATTTGAGAATTTTCTCCAGTAATTTCAGTTTGGCATGATTATGATTCATCTGCAATCTTGTGGCATCAACCAATAATCGCTTATTGTTGCAACTTCGTAGATGACTTACACCCGTGCTGGAGCTAGTAGCAGCCATGATGGCAATAATGATGACTTACCACCACCACCGCCGCCATCCGCTCAGGAGTTCTTTACCCAGTTCTTGGAGAGCCAAAGGACAATGGAAGAAGCTCTGCGCCTCATCGCGCAAAACACTGCTCGTGGCCACCCACATCAACCAGGGCCGAGCCAAATCAGCACAGTACATTCAAGGAATTTCTGGATACGAAGCCTCCTATCTTCAAGGTGGCTGAGGAACCACTGTAGGCTGACGAGTGGCTCAACACCATTGAGCAGAAATTTCATCTGCTGAGGGTCACAGAGCATCTGAAAGCTGAGTATGCTTCTCATCAGCTGCAAGGACCAGCAGGGATCTGGTGGACACATTTCTTATCGTCTCTGCCTGCTAATGCGCGAGTGACCTGGGAATAGTTCAAGCTGGCTTTTAGGGGACATCATATTCCCCCAGGCCTAATGCGCATGAAAGCGGCTGAATTTATGAGGCTCACTCAAGGAACGAAGACCCTCACAGAATATATGCACGCATTCAACAACCTAGTCCAGATATGCTCCAGGTTTTGTGGATACTGAGGAGAAAAAGATAGAGAGTTTCAAGCAGGGGTCTGGGTACCAAACTGATGAAGACCATGGCCAATTCTAGGTGTGCCACGTACAATGAGTTTATTAGTGATGCCTTGACCCAAGAAAACCACAATAACATGCATGCCGTTGCTAAGGGTCGCAAGAGGGCATATGAGGCAGGTGCCTCAGGATCTTCACAGTCAAAAGCGCCTATCACAGCTAGGCCACAATTCCGTCCACCTGCACCCAAGTTTAGGCCTCCACCACCTAAAGCTCAGAATAACAGGCCACAGAAACCATTCCGTAAGGCATTCACTATTGCCTTACCAAAAGGGACTGGCAGTCAGGGGAGCTCCACCGGACCTAGGAATAATCAGCCATGTTTCAACTGCAATCAAATGGGTCATTGGGCCAAGGAATGCCCCCACCCCAAGAAGAATGGCAACCCAAATCAGAACAATCAGAGGCAGGCGAACGCAAGGGCACGTCCAGGATACGTGCATTATACCGCTGTTGAGGAAGTGCCCGCTGGAGAAGTTGTCACGGCTGGTATGTTTCTCGTCAACAAGCATCCCGCTGTTGTTTTATTTGATTCGGGAGCTTCTCATTCATTTATGAGTCAAGCATTTGCATCTAGACATGATCAAGAAATAATTGAAGTAAGCAAAGGGGGTTATAATATAAGTTCAGCAGGGGGTACTATTTCTACCAAAAAGATAGTAAAAAATGTGCTCATCTCTATACAAGGGAGGGAGTACACAACGGATTTGATAATATTGCCCGGGTTATCGATAAGTGTAATCTTAGGCATGAATTGGATGAAGGATCATGGTGTTCTTATTGACACTAGCACCCGTACTATTATGTTGAGAGAACCCACGGGAGGGAATGCTTTTCTAGTACCACTCTCCCACAATTTTGAACTCCAACATTTAGCTTGTGCTATCCAAACCACCACACTTTGTGATATCCCAGTGGTTTGTGAGTTTCTGGATGTATTTCCAGAGGAATTACCAGGCTTACCACCTGATAGGGAGGTGGAATTTAAGATTGAGTTAGTGCCAGGTACGGCACCCATATCAAGAAGGCCCTATAGAATGCCACCCAATGAGTTAGCGGAACTTAAGGTTCAATTACAAGATCTATTGGACAAGGGTCTTATCCAACCTAGCTCATCTCCGTGGGGATGTCCAGCCTTGTTTGTGAAAAAGAAGGACAAGTCACTGAGAATGTGTGTAGATTACAGACCACTCAATGCTGTGACCATCAAGAACAAATATCCATTGCCCCGCATCGACATCTTGTTCGATCAGCTAGCGAAGGCAAAGGTATTCTCCAAAATTGACTTGAGATCAGGCTACCATCAGATAAAGATCAGACCGGAGGATATACCTAAAACTGCTTTCTCTACTAGGTACGGCTTATATGAGTATTTGGTTATGTCTTTCGGACTAACAAATGCTCCAGCCTACTTCATGTACCTGATGAACTCGGTATTCATGCCCGAGCTCGACAAGTTCGTGGTCGTGTTTATCGATGATATATTGATTTATTCAGAAAATGAGTCAGATCATGAAGAACATCTGAGGATTGTTTTATCCAGATTGAGGGAGCATAAGCTATATGCGAAATTTAGCAAGTGTGAATTTTGGTTGAGCAAAGTACCTTTCTTAGGTCACATCTTATCAAGAGATGGAATCTCTGTAGACCCATCAAAAGTACAAGAGGTCATGGATTGGAAAGCCCCAACTTCGGTTCATGAAGTTCGAGTTTTCTAGGGTTAGCAGGATATTATCGTCGTTTCATTCCTAGATTTCTCAAAGATAGCTAAGCCTATGACCAGACTACTTCAGAAAGATGAGAAGTACAAATGGACACCAGAATGTGAAGCAGCTTTTCACACCCTCAGAACTTTGTTGACTACAGCACCTGTGCTAGCACAACCAGACATTGAAAAGCCTTTTGATGTATTTTGTGATGCATCGGGAATAGGTTTGGGATGTGTGCTTATGCAAGAAGGAAGAGTTATTGCATATGCTTCTCGACAATTGAGAAAGCATGAAGTCAACTACCCTACACATGATTTGGAACTTGCAGCAGTTGTTCATGCATTAAAGATATGGAGACATTATTTGTTGGGCAATGTATGTCATATATATACTGACCACAAAAGTCTCAAGTATATCTTTACCCAACCAGAGCTGAACATGAGACAAAGAAGATGGTTAGAGCTAATTAAGGACTACAATTTAGAAGTGCATTACCATCCGGGTAAAGCTAATGTAGTAGCAGATGCACTCAGTCGAAAGTCTCATTGCAACACTATAGAAGCATTATTGGAAGATGGATTCAACTTGTTACACCCTGCTGTACTACACAATATCACGATCAGTTGTTCACTTGAGAGCAAAATCATAGAGCTACAGCAGACGGATGTAGGAATAAGTCACATCAAGAGAAAAATGCAAGAGCAAGAAACCAAGCATTTTAGATTGGACGAAAGAGGTGTATTATGGTTTGAGGACCGACTTGTGGTACCAAAAGACCGTGAGCTGAGGAATCAAATTTTAGATGAAGCTCACTCGTCCAAATTGTCTATCCATCCGGGTAGTAGTAAGATGTATCAAGATTTGAAAACCCAGTTTTTGGTGGACTAAGATGAAGAAAGAGATCGCAGCCTATGTCGCTAGGTGCGATAACTGCAGTAGAGTAAAAGCTGTTCATATGAAATCTACCGGATTACTTAGCCATTGCCTATTCCAGGTTGGAAATGGGAGGAAATCAGCATGGACTTTATCACAGGCCTTCCAATGACACCACAAGGTCACGATTCAATATGGGTTATTGTTGATCGTCTCACCAAGTCAGCACACTTTATACCCGTGAACACACGGTATATAGTTGGGAAATACGCTGAGATATATGTTTCCCAGATCGTGAGACTGCATGGAGTACCCAGGACTATAATCTCAGATCGAGGCCCATAGTTCATAGCTCGTTTCTAGGAGCACTTACACCAGGCTTTGGGAACCAAGCTAATCAGAAGTTCGGCATACCATCCGCAAACTTCAGGACAGACGGAGCGAGTGAACCAAATCCTAGAAGATTTGCTTAGAGCTTGTGTTATATCTTCAAAAGGTTCATGGGAGAAATGGTTACCTTTAGCTGAGTTCTCCTATAACAACTAGTTATCAAGCGAGTATCAAGATGGCTCCATTTGAAGCATTGTATGGCAGAAAATGTAGAACTCCATTGAATTGGATTGAGCCCGGTGAAAGGAGATACTTTGGTATTGACTTTGTCAATGAAGCTGAAGAGCAAGTACGTATCATCCAACAGCATATGAAGGCAGCTCAATCAAGACAAAAGAGTTATGCTGATAGAAGAAGGAGACCACTGACTTTTGAAGTAGGGTGACTATGTATACTTGAAAGTATCACCCATGAAAGGTGTGAAGAGATTTGGGATGAAAAAGAAGCTTTCACCCAGATATGTGGGGCCATATAAGATTTTGGAACGGAAAGGAAATGTTGCGTATAAGTTACAACTTCCACCAGAGATGAGTGCAATATTTGATGTCTTCCATGTTTCTCAGTTGAAGAAATGTCTTCGAGTACCTGAAGAAGCTATTGCACCCACCAACGTGCAGCTTCAATCGGATTTGACCTATGAAGAAAAGCCAATTCGAGTATTAGAGGAGTTGGAAAGAGTAACACGGAGTAAGATTATTAAGTTCTATAAGGTGGTGTGGAACAATCATAGTGAACAAGATGCTACGTGGGAAAGAGAAGATTATTTACGAGAAGTTTATCCCGCCTTTTTCCAAGAATGGTAGGTCTTGCAAATCTCGGGACGAGATTTTTATAAGGGGGAGGGGCTGTAACACCTCGGGTGTTAGCCTTGCATAACTTGACTTGCATAACATGAGCATGAGCATCAAGCATTCATAAACAAGCATTTACAATTGAAACATTGGATTGAAACATCTGCAACATTTGCTTGTTATCGCATGTTTCCTTGAACATATGCAACTTTTCTCATTATTTCATGTCTCCATGTGTATATGCATATGATCATGAGTGTATACATGTAGATGGTTGATATGAGTCACAAAAATATATTGGCAATACTTAGGTTAGCAAATGGAACATGGTTCATGAATGTCACTTCCCATGATCAAGCCCTTAAGTCATGTTTCATGTGATTACACTAAATAGCTCTATGAGTGACTAATACATGAAATGATTGTATGACCTTGCAATTTGCTTAAACATGTTTAGAGTATCATTATGAACACCTTTGATATTCATGGTTAGGGGTAAATAGGTCATTAAGCCATAGTTTGAAGTGTATCAACATTTAAATGTGACATGTTTGACCAAGTTTGAACTAGGTGTTAGAGACCTTGCATGGAGGTGGTCACTAAAGCAAAGTTGTAGTATTTGATATAAGGAACAACTTTTATTTTTGGGTCATTGAATGATTTAGCTCCTAACATGTTTGAAATTGGATCACAAGAGTCAGCAAAACAAACAATTCAACACTTAACAAAATTTGCTAAGTCCTTGTTAACTGACCGACTGACTAGGCCGACCTTGGTGATGATATTACTCAGTTTTGGTTGCGAATTAGCATGAGTTCATTGAACAAGAATTGTAGATGGTACTTAGGACTACAACTTTTGTTTTGGAATCATTCACTGAACGGCTTTGTATCGGGAGATAATTCAAATGGAAAACTCGCTGTCAGGCTCGGCTTCGGGATTGACTGACTCACTGAATCGCTCGGCACAGTGGCCGACCGTTCGCCAGGACAGGGCCGCCAGCGTGGAGGCAGCGATGGGCCGCCGTCGCCGTTGCCCTGACCATCGTAGGCCACGACATGCCAGAGCCGGCCATTATCACCCTAGCTACCGCCCGCTCCTGTCCCACGCCTTCATTTTCCTTTCCCGGCTCCTCCTTCACCGTTCGCAGCGCCGAAGCAGCAGCGCCGCTCCCAGCCATCGCCGTTGCCAGTCATCGGCTAACCTCGCCGCTTCTCCATCACCACAACAGCACCACCGCCACCCCAGCAACCCACTGCTTCCCCCAGTGCCCGCTGATAGAGCTCGGTAAGCCGCAGCGCCGCGCGCAAGCTCACCGGAGCTCCGCCGCCACCCTCCGTCGCCGTGGTCGGACCTAACCCGACCACTGCAGGCCACGATAGAGCGCAAGATAGATTCACCATAGTTCAGTTATGCTCGTCCGAGCTCTAGGTTGAGCCACCATGGCTTCCACCGGCGTAACGCCGTCGTCCCGCGCCACCGCTCCGCCATGATCGCCTGCCTGTAGTCGCTAGCTCCGACTGAGAGGTCCCACCCAGTAGTCCAATCGACGTGTTAGGTCACGGGGATCACCTAGTGATGATGTCACCGCCGGCGAGTTCGCCAGTCGGCGAGCTTTGGCCACGCCAGCAGCCGTAGCAAGCGCCGTCCCCTATTTTGCGTCGATGACAGGCGGGCCCTACTGACCAATGGGTCCCTGCTGTCAGCGACTCTATATTATAAAGCTAGTTCAAATATTCTAGATTTGAGTGTGTTTTGTAATTTTTAGATCTCCAATTTGGTAGCTTCAAAAATGGTGAAATAAATTTGGTAGTGTTCCCTAGGAAGTGTAGTATTTAGGAAAAATATGATCTTGACACTTATAGTAGAAATTTTGGAAGATTTAAATGGAAGTTTGAAAT
Organism: Miscanthus floridulus; assembly: GCF_019320115.1. Lineage (NCBI taxonomy): Eukaryota > Viridiplantae > Streptophyta > Magnoliopsida > Poales > Poaceae > Miscanthus > Miscanthus floridulus. The sequence goes on along the minus strand of NC_089580.1, from coordinate 59,216,468 downwards.
GTGTTTTTGAATGCATGCAAATTTGTTTATTTTATATCTAGAGTTCCTTTGCTCCAAAAATTATGAAATTTTTGTGGTAAGCTATTCTTGTCATGTATGAGCTCTGGTAAAAATTTCAGGGTCAGTGCATGAGTAGATTTGTAGTTATAAATTTTCCTTTAATAATTAGGAGATCCTTGTATGAATTTTCATAAATTATTTAGGAATCCAATATTCATGAAATTTGTTGGAGGTTATCCTAGTACCAGAAGGATGCTAAGAAAAATAGGAAATCTATTGCTTGACACTTTTCACTAGGGTTTTCTATTTTTGCTATTTCAAGCCTTTCTGCCTTGTCTTTTTGTATAGAATGTTTTACTATATAAAATGGCATGAAACTTTTGCAGTAGTCTTTTGGTAGCATTAGTAAGGCACTGTAAATTTTTAAGAATTTATGATGCACATTTGATATATATTTATTATTTAACCTATGTATCTAAATAAAATAATAAAGGCATATAAAGAAATAGTTTGGGCTTCACCATTATATTTTCTTGGATGTATTTGGTATGCTTAAACTGTTGGTAGACTTTGTGTTGTCAAACTTTGAATGATTACATGAAGTAGAAGTATTGTTACTCTGTAATGCAAATTGGAAGGATTCCGGACAGATTCTAGGAGTTTGATAAGTTGCATGATAAAAATGATGTTTACTGTAAAAATGGTTAATAACAAAGTTGTAGGTAATTTTATAAGCTTTCCATAAAGTCTAGGATCACTGCATTTGGATAATTAGAACTCCAGTTATGAGTAAAACAAGTAGCTGCTGTTTGTGAAGTAGTAGATGCATTGTCGAAGTAATTAATTATATAATCAAGAAGAGATATGCACCTACTCAGTAAACACGATGCACTTGTTGTTACTTAAACCACATGCTAATAAGAATAATTGCAAGAATGCATTCTTCATGTATCATCACACTACCCTTGTTAACATATATGCATTCGCAATATCTTATGCCATATTCATGCATCTAGGATCGGAGGAAGAAATAACGTTGCTGGAATTCGACGAAGTAGAGGAAGGGGACCAGCAGGAGAATCCTCAAGTCGCAGCTCCGAAGGCCGGGAGCAGAATCCTTAAGAGCTTCCAGAGTGTCCTGACCACCGCCCCACTTCCTTTCTGCGAGGCAAGCCCCGGAGCATTCTAAGTCTCCTAGTATTTTACAAATGATTACTTAAGTACTTATGATTGATGCATTAGGTTATAAGAGTTGAATGGAACCACTTGATGCATATACATTCCTTGTCCAGATATTACATCTTTAACCGGTATAGGTCCAGGATCGAATATATGCTTAGCCATGCTTAGACCGGTAGAAGTCGGGTGATGTCCTGTCACCTGCGAGATATAGGTGGATACCGGAGCACGGTTGGCTATATTTGCTATCGTGGAACAGAACCATGGGGTAAAAGAAAATCGAGACCGGGCGGGATGTCGATAGAGAAGCAACAAGACATGGAGGTCTTGGGTGTGGATCTATCCCCGTCTGTGTCGATTAAGGACCGTACCATTGTTGGCGCTTCTGACAAGATTGAACGCATGCCTCTCACTTAGCTGGTCGGATAACTCGTTCCGACCAGCGAAGCCGAGTAGCTCAACTCAGGCCGGGACCCATTCTGTTGTGCGCTCCTTGCGGGGGGCGATCAGACTGAGCCCAAGGGCAGGCTAGGCCTGAACGTCCTGGCATCTGGTGTCCCAGATTGTGCGGCACGGTACGGACCCGCAAAATGTGGACCTGAGTTGTACCAAAGGTGACCTAAGGCTGCCTTCGCGTGGTATGCCTGGGTTTGTGTTAGGAATAAATTCCCAGCTGGTTGAAATCGATTCGAATCGCCGTCTCTCCCGGATAGTGAGAAACTTGGCTAGTCCCAACATCGTAGTAACTGTGTTATGGAACATGATGGTTCGAATGAATATGGAAGTACAATACCTGCTATGGTTACTATTGTATGCTTTTAAATTGATATACCACATGTTTGGCATAGGATAGTTGCTAATCTAGAGATGGATAGTTATAATTAATTGATAAAGGAATCCTAATTGTACAACTAAGTCAATTGACTTTATGCAAAATGTTGTCAAGCTATCTCCACTTATACAGCCTTGCATAATCCTTGGAGTCATTTATTTCTGGTTTATGACGGGTAAGTCTAGCTGAGTACCTTCTCGTACTCAGGGTTTTATTTTCCCATTGTTGCAGATGGCACTGTGTATCATGGTTATTGCAAGAGTTGCTTCTATCCCTGCCGTGGATGAGGAGTAAGCCTTGGGCAGGCTTCTTTATTAATCCCTATCTTTGCTTTTGTGGACCGTGATCCTACTTGGCACTGTATCAAACTATGTTGGAAACTTTATTTTCGAACTTAATTGCTTCCGCTTTATCTATCAAACTCGGTTTGTAATAACTTTTATTCGTACTCTGATGATGAAATGTATCTAGTGAACTTTATGTAATATGTGGCATGTATGTTGAATCCTGTACGATCTTGGTTGTTGTAATCGTTTATCGAGACCCGTCGTGGTACTCGACGGACTACCGGGTTTATATGGGTTCAAGTATGATAGTGCGACCGCTTGCGGGCTACCATTGTACTTGTACTCTTATAAATTGGTCAGTTCTGTAACACGCGTCCAGGGCGCATTAGTGGCGGGCCATGCCCGAGTGACGTTCTGGCTTACCAGGTGGCATCCCGTTGACCAGAGCACGTCCCATCGTTTCTGGCGCGTCCCCTCAGATTTTTGTCAGCATTGATTTTGCATTTGTATTGAATAGGGGAAGGCAGAGAGTTTTCCATTTGAACCTTTTGCCTTTCCTTAGCTGCTAAGCCCCCTCTTTAAATAGGGGGGGAAGAGTTCTTGCCCCACCTCCCCTCCAGCCTCTGAGCCGCCACCTCTTCTCCTTTCTTTTCACCGAATGCATCGGCCCCTAAGTAAGAGAGGGTAATGCCAGGGAGAGAAGAACTCATAGATCCACTCATGAATCTAGAGCGTGATGTCGAGCTGGAGGTCATCCAATGTAGATGAGATGGCATGGTTTGCCTATGCTGAGGAGGGGTCGCCACTGCCGAAGGAGGAAAGGCGTCGAAGGGTGCTGAGCATCCCAGCAGAGGCGCTATTGTCGGGGTCATGGCTGATGATGATGGCGTAGTCCCTAGGTGCCTCGGTGGAGGGACACCACAGTCGTTGGTGTGGCGCTCGTCGTTGCAGATGATGGTGCCTTCGAGGATCCCACGAAGCGATAGGACGTCGCCGATGGGGAGCAGTACGCGGCCACAGTAGACGAACTGGGTTGTGTATGTGCCTAGATGTTGTCGATGGAGAGCTTGGCATGGCGGCCATAGTAGACGAACTGGGCCGTGTACGTGCCCAGACGTTGCTAATGGAGAGCTTGGCATGGCGACCGCAGTAGTACTTGTAGTAAAGCTAAGCAGAGACTCGCCGTTGATGGTTTTCAACTTGTAGATGCCTGGGTGGAGTACTTCCACGACAACGTATGGCCCCTCCCAGGGCGGGGAGAGCTTGTGGCGATCCTTGTTGCTCTGTACGAGGTGGAGGATGAGGTCCCTGATGTTGAAGGCTCGGTCCTACACTCGTCGGCTGTGATACAGTCATAACGCCTGCTGGTACTTGGCCGAACGGAGGAGGGCGATGTCGTGGGCTTCGTCTAGCTAGTCCATGGCATCTTGGTCAGATGCCTGGACCCCCTGTTCGTCGTATGCTCTAATTCTTGGTGCTCCATAGTCAAGGTCTATTGGGAGAACGGCCTCAGAACCGTAGACCATGAAGAAGGGTGTGTAGCCAGTGGCCCGGCTAGGAGTTGTCCTTAGGCTCCAGAGCACTGCCAGGAGCTCAGCGAGCTAGCATGCACCGAACTTGTTTAACTGGTTGAAGATCCTAGGCTTAAGGCCTTGCAGGAGCATGCCATTTGCGTGCTCGACCTACCTGATCGTCTGGGGGTGTGCGACGGCTGCCCAATCAATCCGGATGTGTTGTTCATCGCAGAATTGAATGAATTTCCTACCAGTGAACTACGTGCCATTGTCTATGATGATGGAGTTCAGTACTCCAAAGCGATGGATGATGTCGAGGAAGAACAACATAGCTTGCTCGGATTTGATCATGGAGATCGGTCGAGCTTCGATCCATTTCATAAACTTGTCTATGGTGACAAGTAGATGGGTGAAGCCCCCGGGTGCCTTTTTGAGTGGCCCAACTAGGTTGAGCCCCCAGACTGTGAAGGGCCATATGATGGGGATCATCTAGAGCGCCTGGGCCAGGAGGTGAGTCTGCTAAGCATAGTACTAACACCCTTCATAGGTGTGTACAATTTACTCAGCGTCGGCTACTGCGGTGGGCCAGTAGAAGCCCTGTCAGAATGCATTTCCAATCAAGGTCCTTGGCGCGGCATGGTGACCGCAGACCCCACCATGGATGTCGCTCAGCAGAAGTCTTCCCTATTCATTGGGGATGCAGAGCTATAGGATCCCGATGTGGCTCCATTTGTAGAGTTCGCCTTCTACAAGAACGAAGGACTTGGTGCGGCATGCGAGCCATCGGGCTTCCGTTTTGTCTGCCGGTAGTGTGTCACAGAGGAGGTAGTCGAGGTAAAGCATTCTCTAGTCGTTGAGAGGGTCGGGCTCTACTACTAGATCCTCTTCAAGCTCCATGACCTCAGGGTCAGGCAGAGTAGTCGGTGGGTCGGCCTTTGGGGTCAGATCAGATGGGCCATCGTCGGCCTATTCCGACCCCTCATAGCGCATCGAGGGCTTGTGTTCATCGCTGGCGAAGACGCTCGTCAGCACTAGCTCTCAGCCAGATGCTGCTTTCGTGAGCACGTCGGCTGCTTTGTTGAGGTGCCTTGGGATGTGATTGAGCTCGAGGCCATTGAATCTGTCTTCTAGTTGTCGGACTTCTTGGCAGTATGCCACCATCTTGGTGTCGTGGCAGCTTGACTCCTTCATGACCTGGTCGACGACTAGCTAGGAGTCGCCCCTGATGTTGAGGCGTCGGATGCCCAGCTCAATGGCAATTCATAGGCCATTGATGAGCGCTTCGTATTCAGTGATATTGTTTGATGAGGGGAAATGGAGCCGAACCATGTACCTCATGTGGACCCCGAGGGGTGATATGAAGACCAGTCCCGCGCCGGCACCCTTTTTCATCAGCGATCCATCAAAGTACATTGTCCAGTATTCTTGATTGACGACTGCTGGTGGCATTTGGACTTCGGTCCACTCCGCAATGAAGTCAGCCAGCACCTGTGATTTGATCGCCGTTCGGGGGGCATAAGTAATGCCCTGATCCATCAGCTCGAGCGCCCACTTTGCGGTTCTTCCTATAGCGAAGGGGGAACGATGTCATGACTATCACAGGGTGTGACTCGAAGTAGTGGCATAGCTTCCTCTTGGTGATGAGGATGGTGTAGAGGAGTTTCTGGATTTGGGAGTAGCAGGTTTTGGAGTCGGACAGTACCTCGCTGATGAAATATATAGGGCGCTGCACCTTGAAGGCGTGCCCTCTTGTTCCCGTTCTACTACTAAGGTGGCGCTAACCACTTGCGTGGTGGCCGCTATGTATAGCAGGAGGGATTCTCTATTGCTTGGAGGGACCAGGACTGAGGGTTTGGTTAAAAATAGCTTGACCAAGTCAAGCGCCTCCTGGGCCTTGGCTATCCACTCGAAGCGGTTGGATTTCTTTAGGAGTTGATAAAGGGGGAGTCCTCATTCGCTGAGGCATGAAATGAATCGGCTAAGGGCGGCGAGGCACCCTGTGATCCATTGAACCCGCTTTATGTTCTAGATTGGGCCCATCCTTGTGATGGCTAAGATTTTCTCCAGGTTGGCTTTGATGCCATGCTCGGAGACAATGAAGCCAAGCAGCATGCCCTCGGGACCCCAAAAACACACTTTTCGAGATTGAGTTCGATGCCATTTGCCCGGAGTTTCACAAAGGTTCGTTCAAGGTCGGCGACAAGGTGGTCAGCCCATTTGGACTTAACTATGATGTCGTCGATGTAGGCCTTAATGGTCCGCCCGATGAGGTCCCCAAAGCTATTGAGCATTGTGGGGGTATTAACCCCTATACCCTTACGGCTAAGCTTGGGCTGGCCCGGATCGATGGGTTCAGTCCACCCGAAAGATGACGTGCGGCCCAGTTAACCTGATCGGAGTCCCGCACAAGGAATCAAGACGGATTTGGCGACCAAGCAGGATCCTGGTCGGTTAGAATAGGAATCCTTATCCGGCCACATATGGCAATTGTAACTGACTAGGATTAGTTTCCAGATCTGTAACCCTGCCCCCCGGACTATATAAGGCGGGCAGGGGACCCCTCTAAAAAACATCTCTCATTGACATACAGCAATACAAATCAGACGCAGGACATAGGTATTACGCCTTCTTGGCGGCCGAACCTGGATAAAACCTCGTGTCTGTCTTGCGTCACCGTCTTGTTTGGGGCTTGCGCACCTGTCTACCGATAATCTACTACCTTGGGCATACCCCTAGGTAGACTGCCGACCATATTTCGTCGACAGTGGCGCGCCAGGTAGGGGGTGTGCGTACTGCTCTCCAAGCAAACAAGATGGTCATCATCTCTGGCTCCATGGCTACGCCCAACGGCCTCACGTTCACCATCGGCCAGATCACTTGGACCACCGGCCCTGACGTCTCCATCACCATGACCGAGGCGTGTATTCAACCCGCGCCGACGACTACTTCACCTGCATCGGCTACGGCTCCGACCACGGTGAACGCGGCTCCGACCACGGTGAACGCGGCTCCGACCACGGTGAACACGGCTCCGACCACGGTGAACACGGCTCCGACCACGACGAACATGGCTCCGACCACGATGGATCTGGCTCCGACCATGGTACATCTGGCTCCGACCACGCCTACAGCCACGCCGACAACCCGTCATCCGCTTCCCCGCTACGGAGGGAAGCAGATCGACGACACCGACCTGCTCGACTCCATCGATCGGGTTGGCATCAAACTCGCTAAAACCCTAGCTCTGGTAAGTATGATTCAAAGCCAACCTAACGAGCAGGTAACAGCTCCCCACAACAGATCTATCCGACCAGCTCAGGCCAGTCATCCTGCACGGCTTGGAACAGATCTTGTGGTCGTATCTACTCCTGAGGGGCACTCCGCTCGTCGCCAGCCAGCCTTCGCGACGGGCCTCCGACTCTGCGAGTACGAAGTCCCGACGGAGAACCACCAGGTCCAGCCCTACGGCCTGCGAAACGCCGCCTTCAGCTACGCGTACAACCTACGACGCCGCTCGGATCTATGTCCTATACACCGATCTCGTCCGAAGCCATGCAACATCGTCAACATGGTCCGGATTGAAGATTATCAAGAAGGATCTGTCCACACAGTCCGAGAGGGTGACTCCAGCTCCTCATCCGGCATCGCATCCAACGCATCTGTCCACACTGAGCTTCAGCGTCACGAAGATGAAGGCGTCAAATATGATCTGGATCTACCAGACCACGCCCCGGGTTTCCCCCAATTTCCGTCTTTCCCGCCAAGACGAGGGGATTTGATCCATGTTGTCAGCAACGACGAGCCGCCAGCAGTTGGCGAAACAGAATAAGAAAAGACTGCACGCGAAGCACGCAACATTGACCGGTTTAATCGCCGGCAAATCGAAGCTGAAGCAGACTAGGAGGCACGGCGCATAAGGATCCAACCGCGTGACCTCAACAATGCTTTCGACAGGGTGGGGGACAAACAAGTCTTCAAGACCCCAAGCGCCAACGTAGCCGTTGCCATGGTGACAATGCAGCGGCTGCCCAACACTCCAGAAACCCAAGCAGTCTGTGATGACATACAAGCTTATCTGACGGCTGCTATGGCTTAGACCGCAGAGATGAATCAAGCCCGGGCCCCATCCGTTTCAGTGGAATCAAGCCACAGCCGCCAATACTCAAGTCACTCACAGCCGCTCAACCGACGTGGCTCGCGCAACAACGACCCGTCGGACAATCGTCAAGGCGGAAACGGTGGTCATGATGGTGGTCGGGACGAAAACCGTCGCCGAGAGGATAACCGTCACGACGTTCGAGGTGACAACCGCCGAGATAACCACGACAATCGCCATGATAACCACGGTCGCAGGGCTAGTCCAGATGGCAATCGAGATCGCCGCGACTGGCAATAACGATCTTCGCCATTACCTCGGTGGACGTGATCTGCGTGCTCGCATCAACCAGAGAGCCAACGATCGTGCATCCCATGAAAGCTATCGCCGTATGGAGTATGACACCGCCCACGGCCCGCCGGGTCTGAAAGCAGTTCACTCCACACCTTCGCCAAGTCATATGGCCCAAGAATTTCAAGCTCGAGAAACTTCAGAAGTACGACGGACAAGGAAAACCCCGAATTATGGGTCATGCTCTACGAAACCGCGTGCCGATCAGCCATGGCTGACGAGCACGTTATGTCTAACTACTTCCCAGTCGCCGTTGGTCATGCAAGGTCACCAATGGCTAGTCAGCTTGCCGGCGAACTATTTTGACTCTTGGCAGGAGCTCAAGCAGGCCTTCATCGACAATTTCATCGCTACTTGTGAACAACCCGGCAACAAGTACGATCTGCAACGGATCCGAGATCGGAAAGACGAACCACTGCGCGAATACGTTCGGCGTTTCTCGGAGATGCGCATCAAGGTCCCATCAATCTCCGACAACGAAGCAATCGAGGCTTTCGTCACCGGCCTTCAGCTTCCACGACGCCCTAAGAGACAAGCTCCTCCGGAAAAGACCTGAGTCAGTCACAGCGCTCTTGGCCACCGCTAAGAAATACGCGGACGCTGACGACGCTAAAAAGATAATCGTCGAAGAAGCAGCAAGGGTTCCACGCTCCGACCACCCTCCACGCCGCGACGATTACCGCGGCAACCGTGGTCGGAACGACAATTTTGACCGCCGCAACCAGCGCAACGACTCCCGCGACCACCGTGATCAACGTAATCAGCGGCGCAACCGCCGTGACGATTACAGGAGCAAGCGTGCTCGGGAAGACGACGGCGAGGTCAATACTGTGAAAAAGGGCGGCGGACGTCGTAACTACGAGGACGACTACGCCAAAGCATTGAAGGGCCCCTGCCAGCTCCATCCCAAGTCGAACCATACCATGGAGAATTGTCGCGTCCTCAAGACTATCTACACGCGCCAACAGGCTCCGGATATGTCCGACAAGCCTAATGACGTGAGGGAACAGCGCAACGAGGACAACGACGACGACGATGCAGATCCTCGTCATAAATACGTCAAGCCGACTGATCACGTGCACACCATCATCGGCGGCAAGGTGTCCATTGAGACCAAACGAGAACGCAAGCTGCTCGCCCGCGCTTGCTTGAACGTGGCAAAGAACGACAACCTTCTTACCGATCCGCGGCTTCCTCCGTGGTCTCACCGTGAAATCTACTTCAGCAGGAAGGACCAATGGGCCGCCATACCCGAGCCAGGGCGTTTTCCCCTGGTCCTCGATCCTTGTATCAACAAGGTTCAGTTCGACAGGGTACTGATCGACTGGTGGCAGCTCCATTGATATACTGTTCAAGAACAGCCTGCCCGCTCTGAAAATAGCCCAGGCGGACCTGAAGCCGTACGAGGCACTAGTTCTGGGGCGTTCTCCCCGGACAGAGCTCCACACCTCTCGGGCAGATCACGCTACCTGTGCAGTTTGGGACTCCGGACCACTTCCGCACCGACTACGTCAACTTCGTGGTCGCTGATTTCGACGGCACCTACCATGCTATTCTTGGTCGACCGTCGCTCACCAAGTTCATGGCCATACCTCATTACAGGTATCTGGTGCTCAAGATGCCTACTGAGAAAGGAGTTTTAACCCTCAGGGGCAACGTATACGCAGCTTATACCTGCGAGGACGACAGCTTCAAAATAGCAGAGGCCCACGACCTCTCTATTCGCATGGCCGAGACCATGCTCGACGCTAAGAAGACCACGGCCGACCACTTGGAGATCCCAGAGCTCGAGGCTCCGCGCAAGAACATCAGATCCAAGGAGCACAAGACTGATCCAGCTGGTCGAGGGCGATCCCAGCAAAACGGCCCTCATCGGGGCCGACCTGGATCCCAAATAGGAAGACGCGCTCGTCAGGTTCTTGAGGGGCAACGTGGATGTGTTTGCATGGAAACCTTCCGACATGCCCGGTGTACCTCGGGACTTGATTGAGCACTCCTTAAATGTCAACAGCAAAGCCAAACCAATCAAGCAGAAGCTACGACGGTTCGCTCGCGACAAAAAGGAGGCGATTAGGGTAGAAGTTACACGGCTTTTGGCAGCCGGATTTATCAAAGAAGTGTATCATCCGGAATGGTTAGCCAACCCGGTTCTTGTACGCAAAAAGAATAATGAATGGAGAATGTGCGTTGATTACACTGATCTCAACAAACACTGCCCTAAGGACCCCTTTGGCTTACCTCGCATAGACGAGGTCGTAGATTCAACCGCCGGTTGCGAGCTGCTTTCCTTTCTCGATTGCTACTCTGGTTATCACCAGATCGCTCTCAAAAAGGACGACCAGATCAAGACATCTTTCATCACTGCCTTTCGGCGCCTACTGCTACACGACTATGTCGTTCGGGCTCAAAAACGCCGGTGCTACCTACCAACGCGCTATACAGGCCTGCCTCAACGACGAGATAAAAGACGGCCTCGTCGAGGCTTACGTCGACGATGTAGTTGTCAAAACCAAGGAAGCACATACCCTTGTTGACAATCTGGAACGCACCTTCGCAGCCCTTAATACGTTCCAATGGAAATTAAACCCAAAGAAGTGCATCTTTGGTGTCCCTTCTGGCATATTGCTCGGCAACGTCGTCAGTTACGACGGCATACGCCCTAACCCGGAGAAAGTCAAAGCTGTCTTAGACATGAAGCCCCCAAAAAAGGTGAAGGATGTCCAGAAGCTCACCGGCTGCATGGCTGCTCTAAGCCGTTTCATATCAAGATTAGGAGAAAAAGGACTACCGTTCTTCAAACTGCTCAAATCGTCCGAGAAGTTTGAGTGGTCGGAGGAAGCAGACGCTGCCTTCACGCAGCTGAAACAATACCTCACGTCACCTCCGGTACTTACTGCTCCCAGAGAAGACGAAACTCTCCTACTTTACATTGCGGCAACCGATCGGGTGGTTTCCACTACAATGGTGGTCGAGCGCGACGAGCCGGGCCACGCCTACAAGGTACAGCGGCCAATTTATTTCATTAGTGAGGTACTCAACGAATCCAAGACCAGGTACCCACAGATTCAGAAACTGCTCTACGCCATACTGATAACATCCCGAAAGTTGAGACATTACTTCGACGGATATCGTGTGGTGGTCATGACCGAGTATCCTTTGGGGGACATCATTCGCAATAAGGATGCGAACGGGCGCATCGTCAAATGGGCAATGGAGCTATGCCCCTTTTCCTTGGAATTTGCAAGCCGTACTACAATCAAGTCTCAGGCACTCGTCGATTTCATCGTCGAGTGGACAGACTTAAGCACGCCTGCCTCTCCGGGATCCGACGAATATTGGACGATGTACTTCGACGGTTCTCTCAACATTGACGGTGCGGGAGCAGGAGTTCTTTTCGTATCACCATCCAAGGAGCAGCTCCGGTACGTCCTCAGGATTTATTTCCCAGCATCTAATAATGCCGCCGAGTATGAAGCATGCCTGCATGGTCTACGCATTGCGGTTGAGCTTGGAGTTAAACGTCTCTATGTCTACGGAGATTCGGCTCTGGTCATCAACCAACTCAACAAGGACTGGGACACGACCAGTGAAAAGATGGACGCATATTGCAAATCGATAAGAAAGCTGGAAGGCAGGTTCTATGGCATCGAGTACATACACGTGGTCCGGGACAAGAACCAGGCAGCGGATGCGTTGTCAAAGTTAGGATCATCCCGAGCCAAAATCCCACATGGCGTATTCGTCCAAGACCTGCTCACGCCTTCCATTGAAGACGAAGATTCAACGACCGACAAAGTTTCAGACCAGCAATTAGTGGCTACGGTTCCGGCGCCGAGCACAACCGAGCCGCTTCCGACCACTCATGAGCCGGACTGGAGAACACCTTTCATCAAGTACTTAACAGACGGTAGCGGTTATATCGATCGAACAGAAAATGAACGCCTGATGCGTCGTAGTAAGCAGTATCTGCTCGTCGATGGCAAGTTATGGCGCAAAAACGCTAAGGAGGAAATCTTGATGAAGTGTATAACCCAGGAGGAAGGCAAGCATCTCCTAGACCAAATCCACTCTGGCTCCTGCGGCAACCACGCGGCCTCAAGAACACTGGTCGGTAAGGCTTTCCGAGCCGGGTTCTATTGGCCGTCAGCAGTGGCCGACGCAGAGAAGCTAGTCCGCCGCTGTGAAGGTTGTCAGTTCTTCTCCAAGAGAATCCATGTACCAGCACATGAGATCCAGACGATTCCAGCCTCTTGGCCCTTCGCATGCTGGGGACTGGACATGATCGGGCCTTTCAAACCAGCTCCTGGGAAATTTACATGCGTCTTCGTGCTAATTGATAAGTTTTCTAAGTGGATAGAATACATGCCTCTGGTACAGGCATCCTCAGAGAAAGCTGTCACATTCCTCGACCAGGTCATCCACCGTTTCGGCGTGCCCAACAGCATCATTACTGATCTGGGTACTCAGTTCACCGGGAACGCTTTTTGGGACTTCTGCGATGAAAGGAGCATAGTTGTAAAATACGTCTCGGTGGCGCATCCTAGAGCTAATGGACAAGTCGAGCGGGCAAATGGCATGATCTTGGACGCATTGAAGAAGAGGATGTACAGAGAAAACGATAAAGCTCCTGGAAGATGGCTCAAGGAGTTACCAGCCGTTGTCTGGGGCCTCCGAACTCAGCCCAGTCGTAACACCGGCGTCTCACCATACTTTATGGTTTACTGGCGCTGAGGCAGTCCTCCCACCAGATATAGCTTTCAGATCAGCACGGGTAGAGAACTTCGACGAAGGCAAGGTCGACGAAGTACGGGAGCTAGAAGTCAACAGCGCAGAAGAGAAAAGGCTTGATTCTTGCGTACGCACGGCCAAATACCTTGCTGTTTTGCGCAGGTACTACAACAAGAACGTTAAAGAGCGTTTCTTCGTGGTCGGGGACTTAGTCCTGAAGTGGAAGACGAACCAGGCTGGTGTCCACAAACTCGCAACCCCATGGGAGGGACCCTTCATGATCAAGGAAGTCACACGTCCAACGTCTTACAGGTTAGCTCATCTAGACGGCACGGACGTACCGAACTCATGGCACATCGACAAGCTTAGACGCTTCTATGCTTAACTACTGAGATATGTACTCTACTTGTATTTTCGATTTACTTTACTAAAGCAACTATGATTTCTCCGACCACTCTAATGTGTCACTCCGAATTTTATGATTATTCTAACTTAAGCCAGTACAAGCCGACCACCACTCCTTCTACGGTTTTCGGAGCAGGCCCTGTCTCCGGTTCCTCCCAACACGTGCACGGGATCCGCTCTCTACGTTGCGGGTGATCGGCAGGTCCCCCCTGGTTTGACTTGTCTGCGTCCACGTGTGCACAGGTCATAGTACCTCATACTCCGACCACATGCCAGACTAGGGCCGCACAAACTTTTCAGGGTGACGTGTCGAGCAAAACGGTACAACTAAACAGAACGTTAACACGTTCCCACTTAGTTACACCAACAAAAAATTTCAAGCTTAAAGTGCGTTTTGTATAAAACAAACAAGCTTATAATGATATACAGTTACGTTATTACAAGCTTGCCTGAAAAGGCTCAAGTTTACAATAACACAACTATGTCCTCCTTCTACAGCTCTAAGCCTATTACATTGGCTGGTCGGGGCGCATGGCATTTACTGCTCGCCGCCTCTGATACCCTACTCGAGTCTCGGGGACTCTAGAGCTAGTCAAGCTGAAGGGGATGGCCCCGCCGGTGCCTGGCTGGTCGAGACCGCAGGCTTCGTTGGTTGGCTTGCAGCTGATGGCATTTCCAGCTGGCTTGTCGATGGCATACCCTGCACAGGTGCTGTCCCACCTCCGCACAGGTTAATATCGCCAATTATCTTTGACGACAAGTCCAGCTGGGCCGTCCGAAGCTCTTCGGCCTTGTCTGGGTCTATCTCCTTCGGGTACCCAGCCTCCAAGCGTTTGAGATTGATCAGGGGGTAGTGAGCACGCACCATGCTTAGCACATGGGCACCCGTGTACTCACCCGCCTCCTTCACGAAGTCTTGGAACCATCCCCATGCTTGCTTGCATCTCTCGACCAGTCCGAGCTGAGGCGTCCTTAGCTCTTCCTCTGTGAGCGCCGGGTCGATAAGGTCGAGGACGGGCACAATGCCAGTTGCCATTTCTTGGCACCGCTTGCTCCACGTGTCCCGCTCCTCGGTGGCCTTAAGGCATTGTGCTTTCCAGTCGTCACGCTCCTTGATCACGGCCTCAAGGTGCCTCTTGGCGTTGACTTTCAAAACTGAAAACAGTACAAGACATCAAACGTGATGACACGACAAGGCAATGTGGGCAATTGAATGAGAAAGGTGGTCTGGAGTGCTTACTTTTCAGGTCGTCCTTCATTCTGTTAGTGTGGTCTTGGAGTTCCGACTGGCGGCGTGCCAGTTTCTCGTTGTCCTCCTTCAGGCGACCACATTCTGCAAGCGCACGACTGTTCTCCCCCTGGAGGCGGGTCACTTCAGCTTCTAAACCTGCATTACAGCTATTACTGTCAAGAACAAAATAACACAAGTCCCGCACTTGCTATGATACGGTGAACACTTACCTGTTTTCTCCTGCTCTTTGTTTTCGAGCTGACCGACCAGGTTTTGGTTCTGTGCTTCTTGGTCTGTCCTCTCCTGGTCGGCGGCTTCAAGTTGGCGCCGTAGGCGATCCACTTCAGCCGTCAGCTCCTTATTGGTCATCATGATTCCTTCTATCTGGTCGAAGCACCTTTTTCGGTATCTTGCAGTTTTCATCAAGTCCTGCACACAGACAAGCTACGTCAGACAGTTCGACTACACAACAGGGTCAAGGACTAAAGCCAAATATACCTGGACTTCAGTCACCAGACGCTTGGCCGCCCGTTCGACTCTTAAGGTCTCTTCGACCTCTGGGATTTCCTCGTGCATGACCCATTCGTCGTTCCGATAGCGCGACACATATACATGTTGTCGCCTATCTTGGGGACGGCCCAGGACTTCTTCCACTTCATCCTCTTCAGCCTCCTGTTCGGGAGGCGGCACTGGTCCGGGGTTCGCAGACTCCACGACCACCAGGGCTTTCCCACGAGCCGTCGCGTCGGCAACCATGTTCCGGGCAACTTCTGGCTGCTGCCCCTCGGCTAGATCCAGCTCCCTTGGCGCCGTGGTATCCGCCTCATCAGGGTTCGTGCTTGGAGCACTTGTATTCTGCTCGGGGACTGGCGTCTGGTCGTCCGCCTGCTGAGGCCCAGGCGGAGTCCCTGCCATGGGCTCCTCCACGGCTGGTTGCTGAGCAGTTTGTCCCGCCGTTGTTGGTAAGGACGTTCCGCACCCAGCTAGCTGGTCGGGGCTTTCGGTGGACGCCGATCTAATACATTCAGAGACAAATTCAGAAGATAATAGCATCCAATGCAAAACGCAAAGCTTACATCAAAAGTATAGATACTTACAGTTTTGACTTGCGGAAGGATGTGGCGAAGGAACGTCTCCTCGACCGCCCCTGCTCCGCTTGCTCGGCAGTTTCCACCGGGACTTGTTCAACCTCCGGTACGGGCGTCGGAGTGTGATGCGGCATGTTCCCTTCGTCTGTGCTCTGTGTTGCAGTGGTCGGTGCTGTGACCACTGCTGGCACAGAGGAGCCACCCTGCTCCGACGGTCCCACCTGCCTTCTCCTCTTTCGGGGGACGAGCCGGAAGATGTCCGCATCCTCTGCTTCGTCGTCCGACAGGGGGAAGATGGCTTGACGTCGTTTGCTGGCAGCCGGACGCTTGCCAGCGGCTCTGGTCGAGGCGTCCTCTACGGTCTCGAGTACCGCCCAGTGAACGTCGTCGGTCCTGGCGCTGGTCTGGGCGGCTGGCCCAGTAGCTTGTGGCCATTCTACACCGGGGGGAGGCGACACAAACACTCCTGCCCGGTCACGGCCATTACACTGAGACACAAAATGAAGGAAAAGACAGTTATTTTCTTGATGCAACATGACTCTACAGTTAAAAGGAGGCGTCATTTACCTTTGGGGGAGGGCGAGCCAGCTTGAAGGCGTGTTCGATGGCGTTCAGTGCAACATAATTGGGATCGGCCAGGTTGAACAGCTCTCCAATCCTGGCCTTGATTTCCATCTTGTCGAGCGGCTCCTTCCTGGTCCTCGTCGGATCAGCGCCTCCTTGGTACTCGAAGCCGGGGTGAATCCTTTTCTGGCAGGGCTGGATTCTTCGGCTGATGAAGTTGCCGACAACGCTCGGGCCATCAAGCCTTCCCCACGGGATCATCCCGAGCAGTTCGGCGATCTGCTCCAAGTTCTCGGGCCTCTCCGACCAGCTGCTTTTCTTCTCTGGAATCAGTCCCACATCGCACAGAGTGATGGTGTTCGGCTCTTCACGGATGTAGAACCACTTCTTGTACCACTCGTCCAATGAGGTGTTCCAGGGGCAGTGCAGGTATTGAGCCTTCATGCCGTCACGCAGGTTCAGGTAAACGCCACCGGCGATCTTCGAGCCACCGCTCCCTTTCTTCCGAAGACAGAATAGGTGGCGAAAGAGGTCGAAATGGGGCTGGAAGCCACCATAAGCCTCGCAGAGATGGATGAAGGTGGAGACAAGAAGAATCGAGTTGGGATGCAGATTGCAAATCCCAATCTCGTAGTACAAGCAGAGACCCTGAAGGAAAGGGTGCACTGGAATCCCAAAACCCCGTTTGAAGAAATCTTCAAAGACCACAATCTCACCTGGTTGTGGATCGGGGAAGCTTTCTCCTTCCGGTGCACGCCATCCCGCAAGTGCCTTGTTGTGGAGCACTCCCATGGCGACGAGGTCCTCGATGGTCTGCTCGTTGCTCCGCGACTTCCACCATTCCTTCGCCATGACCCCGCCTTTCTTCTGGGCGTCTCTCTTCGCCATTAGTTCGTACTTACTAAGTGGGTGGATGCGGGAGACCGAGGGGATTGGTGATGATTTTTGGGGGAATAGGGTTCGGCAGGAGGAAGAAGAAGGTTGCGGCGGCGGATGACAATGGGGAATGGTATGAGTAACTTACCAGATCTGCGTTATATAAAACAAAGAGCACCGTCGTTTCGTCCGCCCGAGAATATTGGGAGTCGTGCGCACGCGCCGCAGACGGTTGTTCACACAACCTCGAAATCTGCGCCAATAAACGCGCTCCTTCGTTAACAGTGTACGCGCCTCTTCGTTGATGGTGTAAGGGGGCCCACACTGACACACCTCAATACAGGTGTCAACCGACTGTTTGCAAAAAAAAAAAAAGAAGACAGAATGACGTACTATACCTATTTACTTTTTTGACCAGACGTGTCAGACTGGCCTTGGCAGAGAATAGAGAAAAGTACACAAAATAATAGTACAAGCAGCGCAAGTGATCGTGGATTTGTCTTGACCACTACTGTGCTTGGATACTGCCCAGACCACTAATGTGCTCGGGGACTGCACAGACCACTACTGTGCTTGGATACTGCCCAGACCACTTTTGTGCTCGGGGATCGCTCCGACCACGGCCGTGCTCGGGGACTGCCCCGACCACTGCTTGCATAATGGTTCTCCTTGGCTACATGTGATCTGTACTCACATACAGTTAAGAGACTTTTCTTTAGACCTCGCTACAAGGCTCATACTTCGCCTTCTAGCAAGCTCGGGGACTACGTCGATGCGATGCACCTGCCGGTGTATCTTGTTTTGCCTGTACGGCAATTGGATTCTTAACCTCAGCGGAATTTCTTTTTTAGACCCTGGCACCACGTGCCTGCGTCACCTACTACCAGGCTCGGGGACTAAGTGGGCACACTTCACCTTGCGGTGAATGTGTTTGTTTAAATCGACCCTTGTGTTTTGAATGATTATGAGGATTATTAGTATGCTCGGGGACTGCCCCGACCACTGCTTGAATAATGGTTCTCCTTGGCTACATGTGATTTGTACTCACATACAGTTAAGAGACTTTTCTTTTAGACCTTGCTACAAGGCTCATACTTTGCCTTCCAGCAAGCTCGGGGACTAAGTGGGCACACTTCACCTTGCGGTGAATGTGTTTGTTTTTCGACCCCTACGCTTCTGATGTTTAAGGATGCTATGCTTCAAGACCACTTACATTTCTTTTCAGAAATACAAGTGGGCACACTTCTCAGGACAGAAATCTTTTTCTTTTTTCTTAAGAGCACCATACATTCTTCGGACAACCTACTTCTCCGGTGATGACGGTGGTCGGAGGCGTCAAGAATTCAAGCCTTGCTTGTCGGAGAAGGTTAAAATGGCGTGTCGCAGCATAATACATGATGCTCGGGGACTAGCTGTGGGGGTATTAACCCCTATACCCTTACGGCTAAGCTTGGGCTGGCCCGGATCGATGGGTTCAGTCCACCCGAAAGATGACGTGCGGCCCAGTTAACCTGATCGGAGTCCCGCACAAGGAATCAAGACGGATTTGGCGACCAAGCAGGATCCTGGTCGGTTAGAATAGGAATCCTTATCCGGCCACATATGGCAATTGTAACTGACTAGGATTAGTTTCCAGATTTGTAACCCTGCCCCCCGGACTATATAAGGCGGGCAGGGGACCCCTCTAAAAAACATCTCTCATTGACATACAGCAATACAAATCAGACGCAGGACGTAGGTATTACGCCTTCTTGGCGGCCGAACCTAGATAAAACCTCGTGTCTGTCTTGCGTCACCGTCTTGTTTGGGGCTTGCGCACCTGTCTGCCGATAATCTACTACCTTGGGCATACCCCTAGGTAGACTGCCGACCATATTTCGTCGACAAGCATATAGCGCTGGTAAGTTGCCCCAGCGTTCTTTAGACTAAACAGCATTGAAATGTAGCAGAACGATCTGAAGGGGGTGATAAAAGACGTCGTGAGCTGGTCGGACTCTTTCATCCCAATCTGGTGGTAGCTAGAGTATGCGTTAAGGAAGCAGAGGGTTTCGCACCCTAAGGTAGAATCGACTATTTGGTCTTTGTGTGGTAAAGGAAATGGGTCTTTTGGGCACGCCTTGTTGAGGCCAGTGTAGTCGACACACATCCTCCATTTCTTGCTCTTTTTTCGTACAAGAACAAGGTTTGCTAACCACTTCAGGTGGTGTACTTCCCTGATGAACCCAGCAGCTAACAGTTTTGCTATCTCTTCACCGATGGCCCTATGTTTTTCCTTGTCGAAGTGGCGCAGGCGTTGCTTCACCGGCTTGGAGCTTGGGTGGATTTTCAAGGTATGCTCGGCAACCTCTCGGGATGCCTGGCATATCCGAGGGTTTCCACACAAAGATGTCTTTGTTATCGCGGAGGAAGTTGACGAGCACGCTTTCCTATTCGGAGGAGAGCGTGGTCCCAATGCGGACCTTTTTTCCCTTGGAGCTGCTGGGGTCCACGAGGACCTCCTTGGACCCTTCCACTGATTTGAACGACCCGGACGACCACTTTGCGTCGGGCGCTTCTTCAATGACCTCCTCCCTAAGGGTGGCGAGCTCTTCGGAGGCGACGACTGTTGTGGCGTGGCCGCAGCATTTGACTTTGCACTCGTAAGCGCGATGGAAGGAGGTGTCGACGGTGATGACCCCGCGGGGACCTGGCATCTTTAGCTTGAGGTATGTATAGTTGGGGATGGCCATGAACTTCGCATAGCATGGTTGTCCTAGGATGGCGTGGAAGGTTCTAGGGAACCCTGCCACGTTGAAGGTGAGGGTCTCAGTCCTATAATTGGACTGATCCCCGAAAGTGATGGGCAGATCGATCTGTCCCAGTGGTATGGCCTATTTGCTAGGCACAACACCATGGAATGGTGCTCGGATGGGGCAGAGGTTCGTTCGGTCAATGCCCATCTCGTCGAGTGTCTTAGCGTACATGATGTTGAGGCCGCTGCCTCCGTCCATCAGTACTTTCATTAGTCGCTTTGGGCTGACGATCGGATCGACAACAAGCGGGTACCTTCCTAGGTGTGGGATGGCATCCGGATGGTCGGTTCGGTCGAAGGTTATGGCAGATTCTGACCACTAGAGGAAGGTAGGCATGGCCGGTCTGGCCGTATAGACCTCATGGCGTGCGACCTTCTGGCGGTGCTTGGAGTCATAGGCCGCTGATCCTCTGAAGATCATGAGGGCGCCATTCAGCGTTGGGAAGGTGTCATCCTTCTCCTTGGCATTATCTATGGGGGCAGGTTCCTTCCTCTGCTCCCCTTTGTTGAGGCCTTCGAACAAGTATTTGCGCATGAGGCCACAATCCTTGTATAGATGCTTGGCCCAGAAAGCATGATTCAGGCATGGCCCCTCGAGCATTTTCTCAAAGTGGTTTAGAGCGCCCTCCATGGGCTTTTGGCTACCCTTGCGGTCGGCAGCAGCCACGAGTGAGTTGTCGCGTTGTTGCTTCTTATTCTTTCTTTTGCCGAGACGGTTGGAGGCGCCTTTGTCGGCGTCCTCGTCCTGCCTCGCCTTGCCATCAGAACGGTCGAAGATGGCTCCGACCGCCTCCTCTCCTGAGGCGTGGCTGGTGGCAATGTCTAGGAGTTCCTTGGTGGTCCACGGGCCCCTATGCCCTAGCTTGTGAACCAAAGACTCATAGGTTGTCCTGGATAGGAAGGCTCCTATCACGTCGGTGTCAGTGATGTTAGGAAGCTTGTTGCACTATCGGGAGAAGCGCTGGATGTACCCGTGAAGGGTTTCATCGGCCTTCTGGTGGTAGTTCTTAAGGTCCCATGGGTTTCCAAGGCATTTGTATGTGCCCTGGAAGTTCCCCACAAAGATCTCCATCAGATCCACCCAACTTTGAATGGCGTTGGACGGTAGGTGCTCCAACCATGCTCGTGCCGAATCGGCCAAGAATAGCGGGAGATTGCGAATAATGACATCGTCATCACTTGCACCACCGGCTTGATAGGCAAGCCGATAGTCTTTGAGCCAAAGCCTAGGGTTCGTTTCCCCAGAATATTTAGGGATGTTGGTAGGCGGTCGATACCTTGGTGGGAAGGCAGTGTTGAGGATGTGTCGGCTAAAGGCCAGAGGGCTTGTCAGGCCAGGGCTCGGGCTCTGGTCCTCGCCGCTGTCATAGTGTCCACCGCATCAAGGATGGTAACCATGGTGGGCTCCCTGCCTTGCGTCACCGTGGGTGTGCCTATGGGTGTTGATGGTGCTGCGCACGTCGTAGTCATGGCCGAGACGTTGATGTACTGGGACAATGGTGTGCTGCCTACCGCCTGGCGGTGTCTAGGGAACGGACGCATCCTTGGTGGGGCACACTGAGGGCGTGCGCTGGCTGGCATCAGGCTCACGTCGTAGAGACAATGAGCTTTCTGTTTGCTACGCTGCCGCATGCTCGAGCAACGTGCGAATTTCTCGGCGGGCCTGGCGATCCTCAGACGTCATGGCCTCTGGAAGGCCGTGCAGCAAGGCCATCACAGCAGTGATGTTTTGGCTTGCTCGAGCAAAGTGAGGGAGGGTCTCGTCGTTAGTGAGGATCCTCTAGTGTATAGTGCGGGTCGTGGCACGCGCGCGCCCACTGTCTTCGTGGCGTTTGATCTCGCGATTGATGTTCGCGTACTCCCGGACAAGCCCTTGTCCGGCCTCATCGATCTCTAGCTTGTGGGCTCTCAGCTACTCCATCCTCAAGCGAGATGGGGTCACTGCCTCCCCCCCAGACCTGCCGTTAGGGTTGCTTGTCGGGGTAGCCTCTTCCCCAGAGACGCTTTCGACGTGCCCCTTGGGGGTTTGCGCCATGAAGCATTCCCGGGAAGGGTGATGGCTCCCCTAGCTAAAGTCAAAGCTGGAGGACGATCCTGGCTCCTCTGTGAGGAGCCTATGGAGAGTCTCTGTATCATGTTCAATTGTCCCCATGCACTCGCCGTCTGTGGGCGGCTGAACCATGCGTAGTGCTAGAAAGTGGCCAGCGGTCGCCGCGGCGTTGCGGAGACCAAATGGAAACACTATCGGGGCGCTCCACTCATGGTGTTCTAGAGAGAGGGTGATGTAGCACGGGGGCTCCCTAGATGACTAGGGTCCAAGGGAGTCACTGAGCTGGCCCCCAAGCCTCTAGTGGCTGAAGTTGACAGAAGAGAGAGACTGGACGGCCATGTGGGCCAGCGCCAGCCCTCCTCCTAGTGAGATGATGAAATCTAGGTCACCGAAATGCATGTGTGCGCCTGGGACCCAGCTGATTGTGTGGTTGGCCATCTGAGGCTTGATTTGGAATGCACAAAGTCCCCTACCTGGCACGCCAACTATCGGTGTTTCGAACAAGCACTGGCAAGTGAATTTATATTGATGCGCGTTAGGTCCGGATGGTGCGCTAAAGGACACAAGATTTATACTGGTTTGGGCTAAATGTCCCTACGTCCAGTCTATTGCTGCTTGTGTTATTAGCACCGAAAATGGTTCGTAGTAGGGGGTACAAATGGTCGAGAGAGGGACTGGTCCCAAGTCTCTGATGGAAGGGTCGAAAGGTTGCCAAGAGCCTGGTAGCAGCTTGACTATGTGTATTGTGTGTTGTGTTGTCAAAAGTTGGTCCCTTTGTTGGAGGAAGCACATCCCCTTTTATAGATGAAGGGGACGGCCTTACAAGTGAGAGAGAAAGGGTGCGTATGCTTCCAAGCCTTGTTGTTCATGTCTACCAAGCCTTATTGCCCATTCCAGTGGGTACGAGATAATGGTAAGCGCCGACAATACTGTCGATGCTAATGTAGAATGTCATGGTGGCTACAGAGTACTACTCTGCATAGGGTATGGACTTTGGTATAGTGGTTTTGACTTATGAGCCTTGCCCAGCCTTGCTCCGCATGCCTTCTGGTTCCTATGAGTCCCCGTCGGAGGGGCATGGGGTCGGGGGCTGAAGTAGTGCCGTGGGCAAGGCCTTATGATCGGAGAGGGTGTTCGGAGGCCGAAGCGAGTGCTCCGATCTGGTGGACCCGAGGGGCCATGAAGCGGGCGCTGCTTCCCTAGGACCATAACGTGGTGACAGCACATCCATCATTTGTGGAGGACGCGAGTCCTTTCCTGGACCATAGTGGTTGTCGTTATGTCTACGTCGAGTTCTGTGTCCGGGGGCTAAAGGCGGTGCCTAGAACTCTGTAGGGCAAAGAACACGCGCCCGCAACACTATTCAGGCTCTGCTATGCCTAGAAGGGTCTAAAGCACCCATCCCGTTGTTCTCTGGCAGTACTTTTCCTGTCGGGGCACAGGGTATGGTCTTTTAAGCCGCGGTTGACCCGAACGTCTTGTCCTACCCTATACCTATCATCATGAGGGAGCAGGGAGAGGTTGTCAGGTGAGACAAAACCAATCTTCGGACATTAGGCGAGGCGAGGTCCATCCTCAGATGTTGGGCGAGGCAGAGTCTAGCCCTTATCCCTCGGGCAAGACCGAGCCCAGCCCTCGGGGGTTAGGCAAGGCGGAGTCTAGCCCTTAGCCCTCAGGTGAGGTGGAGCTAGCCGAAGGGCGTCGAGCGAGGCGGAGTCTCGCCCTTAGCCCTCAAGCAAGGCAGAACTGGCCCACGGGTGTCGGGCGAGGCGGAGTCTTGACCTTAGCCCTCGGGCGAGGCAAAACATGCCCTCGGGGGTCGGGCGAGGTGGAGTCTTGTCCTCGGGGGTCAGGCAAGGCAGAGTCTTGTCCTTAGCCCTCGAGCGAGGCGGAGCCCAGCCCACAGACATCGGGCGAGGCAGAGTCGGCCCAGGGGCGTTGGGCGAGGCAGAACCAAACTCCCGTCATTCAGACAAGAAACGCAGTGGCGCCCTTGTTTGTCCGGGAGTTTTTAACTTTCGATGGTTATTAGTTCTGCCTCCTGGGGTACCCCAGTATTAGGTCCCCGACACCAGGTTGCTCAAGCCATGCCTATCCATGGTCCTAGACTAGGTCGCTCAGGTCATGCTTGCCCACGGTCTATGGATCCGCTCCCCACAGAGGGCGCACAATAGAACGGGGCCTAGCCTGAGTTGAGCTACTCGGCTTCACGGATGGAACGAGTTATCTGGATAGCTAAGTGATAGGCATGCATTCAATCTTGTTAGAAGCGCCAACAATGGTACTATCCTTAATCGACACAGACGGGGATAGATCCACACCCAAGACCTCCATGTCTTGTTGCTTCTCTATCGACATCCCGCCCGGTCTCCATTTACATTACCCCATGGTTCTTTTCCATGATAGCAAATATAGCCAACCGTGCTTTAGTATCCACCTATATCTCGTAGGTGATAGGAAATCACCCAACTTCTACTGGTCTAAGCATGGCTAAGCATATGTTCGATTCTAGACCTACACAGGGTGAAAAGTGTATATCTCTGGACAAGGTAGTTTCATGCATCAAGTGTTTCCAATCAACTCTTATAACAAAATGCATCAATCATAAAGGACTCAAGTAATATTTTGTAAGACACTGGGAGACTAAGAATGCTGTGGGGCTTGCCTGGAATCCAATACTAGGTCAGCGTTTGCTAGATGACACTCGCTTAGCGAGCATCTCCCGTCCTAGCACTTGTCCAGTCCTTCCACCTTCAGGATAGATCCACCATACACCATCTTCGGGTTTGGCTCCAATATCATGGCCTTCATGTGGTTCATCTAGCGTACCTAGATGGAATGAAAGATGCAAGTGCATGAATATGAAGAATGGTAATATGAGATGCATCACATAATAGTATTCAAGGCAAACATAAGGTCATGCAAGACATAGGCACCTAGAGTTATTTAACTAAACATCACACAACCTATTATAAAGGGATGGCAAGCATATTAGGTATGGCACACAAGTGAACTTAAGTTCAGATATTGCACCCATGCATTGATCAAGAACTAACCAACATGTTTAGCCAAAACAAGAGCAAGCTAAAGCAATCACTTAGCACATGTATAGAAATCTGGACAGCAGCATAGTAGTCACTTGTTTCATCCATAACTATAGATATAAGCATCCAACAAGGGTGACCCTAGACTTTCTGCAAAGCTAATGAATTTTCCTACAACATTGTTATTATCATCACCAGGTGATTCCACAATTAACAAGGTCAATCAAGCACAATTGAGCACCTCTGTCCAGGCTTGGATAGATTTTGCCATGCAACTTCGCAAGCTTATAACTAGAGCTCTACAACACCAAAAAGGGTGATCTTTAACAATTTAGAAATATCATAAAAGGCACTACACTTCTTCTATTATCTCCAAGACATGATTCAAAGCGTAGTTAAGTCAAATAACACAATCATTCAGATCTATATAGAGAGCATGCAAAATCTGACAATAAACTTACAAAATCCATAGCTCCTAAAGTATCAGGCCTATGGCCATGAAATTTGAACACAAGCAATATTATGAAATTATCTACATCTTTGGTATTCACTACAACCACAGCAAACATCATTTCCACCACGAAAATGATTGCACAAGCAAAATTGCACATGCAGCCCAATAGCAGTGGTACAAAAAACTGATAGGAACTTCAGAGAAGCATAACTAGAGTTCTAGACGTCCAACAATCATGAATCATAACTTTTTGAAAATATTATGATGTTACCTAAAACTTTATTATTATCATCATAAGATGATTCTATAGCTAACAAGGTCAATTAATCCAATGAATGCATCTCTGTCCAAAACAAGGACAGAAACTGACATGCCACTTTAAACGGCTATAACTAGAGTTCTACATGTCCAATAAATGTGATTCTAGACTTTTTTGAAATACTAGAAAATTATAAACAACTTTGTTATAAACACCTAAAGCTAATTCTACTATTAAAAAGGCCCCACAGTACCAACAAGGAAACCCTATCTGAGTTTGGGCAGAAACAACCACAGAAATGTAAGCAACAATAACTAAGAATTTACTTAACCAAAAATTATGCTATTTAGCTTTTTGAAAAGCTTAAGAAAAGTAATATTACTCTTGTATTGTCATAAAGTCATGATTCATAACTTAACTGAGTCAATTAATTCAAACATGCAGGCCTATTCAGAATAGGAGCAAAGCAATATAGGGCCTTTGTTATTTTTATATATCTTAAACAATCAAGCCTAAAATCCTAAAAATTTTATCAGATATTAATAATCACCTTAGTAGCACTCCATAAAAATTTCATATTTATTTGAGCAAAACAACTGTAGTTATGAAAAAGACAAGACAAAACTAGTATTAAGAACCTAACTGCACAAATTGATTTTCACAGCAAAAACTTTAAACTAAAGCATGCCATATTATAGATATACTGCATAGATTGTTTCACAAGGATTCCAAAAAGTCCTCTTTTACTATGTTATGATTTTTATACTAATTACTACGAATTTTCAAAGTTGATTATTCAAATCTGCATAAATCAAAGAAAAGGAATTGTAAATCTTGCAGCGGGGTCCCTGTAGAAAACACAAAATAAACGCTAGCGAACCAGTCCTTCTCAGCACGATTCAAACGAGTCTACGATTTGCAGATCGACCTTCCCCTTTCTCCAAATTGCTGTGCGTGGTCCCTCCTCTCGGTTCACAGCAGGGGAGATGGCCGGCTCGCGGTTTTCGGCCGGCGGAGGCTCATCGGCGGCGGTGGAGTGGCGGGGAAGTACTAGGGGGCCCGCGCGCACCTGCTGGGCTACCCAGATCGGCCCGAGGCCGCCTGTGGTGGCATGGCCACTGCAACAAGCGACGGCGACAGCAGCGGCTCCGACGGCTAGGCTACTCTGGTGGTTTCTGGCTCAGCCGAGGAGTGCCGGTCGTAGAGGAGGAAGAGGAAGAGGAAGAGGTGGTGGTTCACGCGGTGGGTCACGAGGGGGGGCTCGGAGGCTAGGGAACGGCGGCGATGGTGAGCTCGGCCTACCTCGGCCATGGCAGGTGCATTCTCTGACATGGAGCAGAGCGAGGTAGAGCTAGGAGGAGCGAGAGAGGGAGTGGGAATGGAGAGGGCAGGGGAACAGGGCTCGGGCTCGGCTTCACTAAAGCGACACGCGATGGAGAGATGGCGAATGGGCAGCGAGCGCACGAGGCCATGTAGCAGCAAGCTTCTGAATAGGTTAGCCATGTTCAAAATTCCAGGCTAGCTAAAAAATACGCCTGAAACCCAAACTTCGTCCCTCCGTAACTCCTAAACCACGATGAGTTAGCAAAAACTCTACTAATAAAAGTTGTAGGTCTACATACCAGCTCCAACTTTTCTTAAGTGATCTAGGTCTAATTACCAACTGTTGCAAGTTACAATAGCACCAAGTCAGGTAAATCAAACTGAAAAAAACCAGTTAGGACTTTGAAATTTTCCTAAGTGCGAAAACTAGTGTTTTGCTGATTTTTGTGAGCACTAAATAACCAAGCTAGGCAATGAATTAGCTCATGACCCAAAAATAAAAGTTGTTTCTCTAATCAAGTACTACAACTTTTTTAAGGGTTCACTACCATGCAAACACTCTATGACATAGTTCAACTTAGGTCAAACATACAACTTGAAAATGATGACTTACACTATAACTATGACTTAGAGACCAAACTAGCTTTAGTCATGAATACCAAAATAGTTCCTAGTGACATTCTAAACATGTTAGAAGCATTCTTAAGGTTCCACAATCATTTCATACATTGATCGCATGTAAATCCTAGGTCAAACTAAGCATATCCTCACTTAGGAACTTAATTAGGCAAAGTGATCCACATGAACATTGTTCCACTAAGTATCCTAAGTGTAGCTAAGGTATTCTAGTGACCAACATCAACCACTTGCACTCAATCACACATGATCATAAGCATACACATAGGGAAAACATAAAATAACAGGTCATGTTTCACATGTTTCAATTGCATGTTTCATATGTGAAAGCTCATATATGGATGCTTGATGCTTATGCTCATGCAATGCAAGTGCAATTATGCAAGCCTAACACCTAGGGTGTTATAGGAACTTACCACGCCATCCTAGGATGACCGTCCTACACGAAGTTCATGGCTGTCCCCACTAAACCTACCTCAAGCTAAAGATGCCGGGCCTAGGCGGGGTCATCACCGTCGGCACCTCCTTTTAGCGTGCCTATGAGTGCGAAGTCGAGTGTTGCGATCACGCCACAGTGATTGTAGCCTCCAAAGAGCTCGTGGACATTAGAAAAGAGGTCACCAAAGAAGCACCCAGCCCCAAAAGGTTGATTGGGTCCTTCAAGCCAGTGGAAGGCTCTAAGGAGGTCCTCATAGACCCCGGGAGCACCGAGGGAAAAACAGTGCGCATTGGTACCATGCTTTCCTCAGAATAGGAAAGCGCGCTCATCGGCTTCCTCCGTGCCAACAGAGACATCTTCACATGGAAACCCTCAGACATGCCACGCATCCCGTGGGAAGTTGTCGAGCACACCTTGAAGATCCACCTAGGCTGCAAGCTGGTGAAACAACACCTGCGTCGCTTCAACGAGGGGAAACACAGGACCATCGGCGAGGAGATCGCAAAGCTTTTGGCGGTCGGATTCATCAAGGAAGTGTACCACCTAGAGTGGTTAGCCAATCCCATTCTTGTATGAAAGAAGAGCGGGAAATGGAGGATGTGTGTTGACTATACAGTCTCAACAAAGCAAGCCCAAAGGATCCGTTTCCTTTGCCACGCATAGACCAGATAGTTGACTCTACCTCAAGGTGTGAAACCCTCTGCTTCCTTGTTGTGTACTCTGGGTACCATCAGATCATGATGAAAGAGTTCGACTAGCTTGTGACATCTTTCATCACCCCCTTTGGATCGTTCTGCTACATCACAATGCTGTTCGGTCTAAAGAATGCTGGGGCTACATACCAGCATTGTATGCTCAAGTGTTTCGAAGACCTCATCAGGCAAACCATCGAGGCCTATGTTGATGACATCGTGGTCAAATCCAAATGGGCTGACCACCTCATAGCCGATCTTGAATAGACCTTTGTGAAACTTCGAGCAAACGTCATCAAACTCAATCCCGAGAAGTACGTCTTTGGGGTCCCGAGGGGCATGCTGCATGGTTTCATCATCTTTGAGCATGGCATTGAGGCCAACCTAGAGAAGATCTTAGCCATCACTAGGATGGGCCTGATTCAGAACATAAAGGGAGTACAATGAGTTATAGGGTGCCTTGCCACACTTAGCCACTTCATCTCGCACCTCGACAAATGAGGTCTCCACCTTTATCGACTTCTAAAGAAGGCCAACCACTTCAAATGGATGTCTGAGGCCTAGGAGGAACTTGACATGGTCAAGATGCTTCTGATGAAGGCCCCGATCCTAGTTCCTCCTATCGATGGAGAACCCCTCCTACTCTACATTGCGGCCACCACGCAAGTGGTCAGCGTTGCCCTAGTAGTGGAGCGGGAAGAAGAGGGGCACGCTCTCAAAGTATAGTGCCCTATGTACTTCATCAGCAAGGTCCTATCTGACTCAAAGACCCACTGCCCCCAAATCATGGACCTTCTATATGCCATCCTCATCACCAAGAGGAAGTTACGCCACTACTTCGAGTCACATCCGGTGACGGTCATGATGTCCTTCCCCCTCGGCGAGGTTGTCCAAAACTAGGATACCACAAGAAGAACCATGAAATGGGCACTCGAGCTAATGGGTCAAGGCATTGCGTATGCCTCCCAGAGGGCCATCAAGTCTCAGGTGTTAGCTGATTTCATCATGGAATGGACCGAGGTCCAAATGCCACTAGCGGTTGTCGACCAAGAGTACTAGACGATGTACTTCGATGGATCGCTGATGAAGAAGGGTGCTGATGCAGGGCTAGTCTTCGTGTCACCCCTAGGGGTATGCATGAGGTACATGGTCCATCTCCATTTCCCCTCCTCCAACAATGTAGCCAAATACGAGGCACTCATCAACAACATACGCATTGCCATCGAATTAGGCATCCGATGCCTCGACATTCGAGGAGATTCCCAGTTGTCCGTTGACCAAGTTATGGAGTCAAGCTACCATGATGTCAAGATGTTAGCATATTGTCGAGAAGTTCGCCGGTTGGAGGACAAGTTCGATGGCCTCAAACTAAATCACATCCCGAGGCGCCTCAATGAGGTGGCCAACGCGCTTGCGAAAGCAGCATCTAGCCAAGAGCCGATGCCAATGGGCATCTTCGCCAATGACCAGAACAAGCCCTCGGTTCGCCACGAGGGGTTAGAACAAGGCAGAGATGGTCTATCCAATCTAGGCCTAGGGGCTAACCAACCATCGGCTACGTCCGGCCCTAAAGTCATGGAGCTCGAAGAGGACCCAGCGACAGAGCCCAACCCTCTAGTCGACTGGAGGACGCTCTACCTCGACTACCTCCTCCGTGATGTGCTACCAACGGACAAAATGGAGGCTCGATGGCTCGCACATCGCGCTATGTCCTTTGTTCTTGTGGAGGGCGAACTCTATAAGCGAAGACACACTGGGATCCTACAGTGCTGCATCCCCTTCGAATAGGGGAAGCATTTGCTAAGCAATATCCATGGTGGGGTCCATGGTCACCATGTAATGCCTAGAACCCTAGTTAGAAACATGTTCTGATAGGGCTTCTACTGGCCCACCGCTATAGCCAACGCCGAGCAGATCGTGCGCACCTATGAAGGGTGTTAGTACTACGCTCGGCGGATTCACCTACCGGCCCAAGCACTCTAGATGATCCCTATCACATGGCCATTCATGGTATAAGGGCTCGATCTAGTTGGACCTCTCAAGAGGGTGCCTAGAGGCTACACCCACTTGCTTGTCACCATAGACAAGTTCACAAAGTGGATAGAAGCTTGGCCGATCTCCGCGATCAAATCCGAGCAAGCCATGCTGTTCTTCCTCGACATCATCCAATGCTTTGGAGTCCCAAACAACATCATCATGGACAATGGCACGCAGTTCACCGAAAAGAAGTTCCTTTGATTCTGCGATGAATACCACATCTAAGTCGATTGGGCCACCATCGCGCATCCCTGAACGAATAGGTAGGTCGAGCACGCAAACGGCATGGTCCTACAAGGCCTCAAGCCTAGGATCTTTAACCGGTTGAACAAGTTTGGTGCATGCTAGGTTGAACAAGTTTGGTGCTAGGTTGCCGAGCTTCCTTTGGTACTCTAGAGCCTGAGGACAACCCTTGATCGAGCCACCGGCTACACGCCCTTCTTCATGGTCTACGGTTCCAAGGCCATCCTCCCAATCGACCTCAACTATGGAGCACCAAGGATCAGGGCATATGATGAATAGGGAGCTGAGGCATCCCATGAGGACACCATGGACCAGCAAGACAAAGCGCGCGATGTTGCCCTCCTCTACTCAGCCAAGTACAAATAGGCAATGCGACGGTACCACAGATGATGAGTGCGGTGCCGAGCCTTCAACATAGGGGACCTAGTCCTCTACCTCGTACAGAGCAACAAGGAATACCAGAAGCTCTCCCCACCATGGGAGGGACCGTATGTAGTTGCGAAGGTGCTCTGTCCAGGCACCTACAAGCTCAAGAACATCAATGGTGAAATCTTCACCAATGCCTGGAACATCGAGCAGCTATGTCGCTTTTACCCTTAATAAACACATGCTTTCTCTTATCAGTTTTGTTATCCAACTCCCCTGTTTTCAATGACATCTGACCCCAGCAACAGCAAGGAGTCAAATCTCACTCAGGGGCTGATATGAGCGTATCTATTCGGTAAACATTTTCTATGCCTGCCCCTCTTTTTACGTGAGGACTTAGGAGCTAGGTTTATGGGAACAAGCTCTGAGTATAAATTGGTCGAACTATGGGATACCTATGCCCCTGTGACTATGGTGTCTTTGCTCACCAGCGCAATCAAAATTGGCTCACCCGCACTTCAAGCTTTTATGACCTTAACAAACAAAAAGGGTCAGAATGCACTAACTCTTTATACAAAAAGGGGAGAAGAGCTAAGAGACCGTTTGCTACACCAAAATTCAAGAGCTTGTCCATTTGTGACAAGTTTTCTCCACTTGGCTTATCTACCTAACTAAATTCTTGTGCAGGATGTCCTCATTCTCTATTTTCACAGGAAGGACTTGTCTCAACAGGTAACACGAGTTGATCGGATGGCTTGGTCATGGCCAAGGAATGGGTAGGATGCAAATAGGATCCTGCTCTTATCTAGTGAAGGATTCCCAAATCCATCACTCTTACCATCAAGGTAAAACCGGTGCCCAAGTCAATCAAACGGCTCATAACCGCCGCCAAGAGACAAGCACCCTTACTTAGTTACTTTATGTATTAATTTCGATACCGAGCCTCTAACCCAGCAACGACAGGGGATTGGACATCACTCGGGGGCTGGTGGGAGTGTCTATTCGCTAGACATTTCTCTTTGCCTGACCCCTCATTACATTTAAAAACTAGAGACACGGTGTGCGGGCACAAAACTTTGAGTAAACCTGGTCAGACCGCTAGGACCCTACATCCTAGTGGCTACAACATTTTTACCCACCAGCACGATCAGAGTCTTTGTCTCCGCACTCCAAACCTTAACCTCCACCTTCTCGGGAAGGGTATGGAGGGGCTACCTACAGAATCTCCATCAAGGAGAGGCTGTTAGGTCACTCAAGTCGATCAAATGGCTCGGGCCGCTACTGAATGATAGATATAGAAGAATGGGAGGCTCGTGCAGGTTACACTAGCTCCATCATGAATGTCGGACCTAAACCCCACACGGACATATCCGGTAAGAACTCCCAAAACCCATCACTCGTGCCATCGAGGTAACATTACCGACCCTCGCTATTCCTTTATATGATCATTCATTCTATCATTCATACATTCATCTCGCACATCCAAGCGTCGCATATGTGATTGCTGCATCACAACGCTTCGTGTCACATCATGAAGCGGTAGTCATCTCATTCGATATGAGCGGCAACCAACCAAGGTTCGAAATCCGGACTGCAAAGGGCTCGAGGCCACCTCATGTCAAACAGAGCTAGGGGAGAAAAACCAAGATCAGCCCTAGTGGCATTGCTCGACCTCGCTCAGAAGCAGATAGGGACATCTCGACCTTTCTCGTTCGATTCTAACCTTGAGTCAAGCCCATAGAATCTCTATCAAGGAGAGGCCAATGGGCCACCCGAGCCTATCAAATAGCTCGAGCATCTACCGGGAGGTGGGTTAAGAAGTAGTGGAATGTCATAGGAGGGCTCTGCCGACCCCATCAGTGGATGATAGACCTAGATTCCACTCAAACATGCCCATTAGCGAGCTCACCGAGTGTGACACTCGAGCCATCAAGGCAAGTGTTGTTAGCTCAGCCCCTCTAGTTGCGGAAACCAAGGACGGGGTGATGCATGAAACATGGCCAACCCCAACCAAACACCACGAGACTCGGGGCTTGAGCCACCTAATCCTAGATCAAGAGTCCGAGGTTCAAAGGCCGGTTCGTGAAGAGCCCAAGGCCGCCTCGCGTCAAACAAAAGCTAGGGGGGAAAACGTAGATGAGCCCCAATGGCCTTTGCCCATCCCACCTAGAAGCGGACAAGGTCATCTCAACCTTCTCGTTCGATCTAAACCTCCAGCCAAGCCCATAGAATCTCTATTGGGGGGAATTTGTTGGAAGGCGGGTTAAGGAGGAACAGAATGCCACACGATGGCTTTGTCGACCCCATCACAAGCGACAGAACTGGATTTCATTTGAACATGCCCATTAGCAAGCTCACCGAGCATGTCACTTAAGCCATCAAGGCAAGTGATGTTAACTTAATCCCCCCAGTTGCAGAAACTTCGGACGGGGCAACAGTCACAAAAATGAGCTGACCCTTGGCCAAATCCCCTCTACGCGCGGGGGCTCAAGGAAAGTTGGACTTGCAAGGAGACCGAATGCATGGTCATAGAATGATAGCTAAGATCCTAGGGAGGGGGTATGTATGAATACAAGAGATGCTTTCTCTTACTAAGTTTCACTATCTTCTCCTTGATTTTCAGTGACATCCGACCCCAGCAACGGTAAAGGGTCGGATCTCACTCGAGGGCTGATAAAGGTATAAGTACACCTTTTCTGAAATAGACACCATGTTAGACCTCTTATTCACACTGAGCCTAGTGGCAAGGTTTGTAGAAACAAATAATTGATCATGTCTAGTTGGACTGCAAAAACCCTATGCCTTGGCGGCTACGGAGCCTTTGCTCACTAGCGTGATCGAAGTTCTCCTCCTACACCTCAGGCCCTACTGTCTTAATGAATGGAAGGGTCAGAATACATGAGCCTTCTCTTTTCGCATACAAAAAGGGAAGGAAACAAATTCAATCAAACAAAACAAAATGACGAAATTGTTTTTGATACATAAGGATCGACACTTGTTCATAGATTACAATAAGTTTTCATCCAATCTATTTGACTAACTAGCCCCTTGGAGGGGGAGAACTATGTCTTCAACTCTATCTGCTAGGTCCTACACAAGAGGAGCCACCATCGTCTCTATCTCGTCTAGCTCGGAGGCTTCATAGCCAGGTGCGAAACCAAGGCTCATCGTCTCCAAGTCAATGTTGTCCGCATAATGCGAACAAGCAATCGCAAAAGCTTGGGTGATCCAAGCACAAAGAGCTTCCCTTTGGAGCTAGCGCACCCGTGCCATTATACCTACGACATGGGCCACAAGCGAGCTGGTGCCCTCTGACTACGCCACCTCTAGGTCATCACAGACAACTCTAAGGGCAGCGCGTAGGAGATCCTGCTCATCGCTCTCCGCCTAAAGGCTCCTCTGCACCTTGGCGAGCTCCTTGGGTAGCCCGATAGAAACGCTCTCGGCCTCTAGCCTCTGGGTCATCATGGTTCTGAGCTCAGCCTGGAGGGAGACGATCCTCTACTGCATCTCATCACGCTCTTAGATGGCCTGGTCATGCTCCTCGCGGGCCATGCCACACTCTGAGTGGAGCCTCTCCATAGTCTAGAGTAGCTCATCTCGCTCCTTGCATAGCTGAGCAATCACCTCGACATCCTGGCTCACCCTCCGCTCTAAGGCTATGAGCTTCTCCTCGACTACTAACTTTAGGTCCCGCTCCTTCTTAGCCTCGGCCAGGAGGTCGAGGATCCACTAGTAGGCTACAACATCCCTCTAAAGCAGCTCATCCTGCTCCTTCCTAACTCTAGTGACCTCCTCCTCATCTCGCTGCACCCTCACCGACAGGTCCTAGAATGCCTTCTCTGTTTCCTCCTCATGTCGATGGGCCTTGGCCTCCCACAGCCAGAGACTGGCCACCTCCTTGGCCAAGGGAGTCAGCTCAGCCACCCTCTATTGGGTGGCAGCAAGCTAGGTGGACACATCCACGCGCATTCGGGCCTCTTTGACAAGGCGGTCCCAGCTTTCCTTTTGCTCGCGAAGGAACCGGGATTTCTCCTGGCTGCGAGCGATAAGGGACTGGAAAAAAAGATGATGGTCAGAACATAAAAATACATAAAGAAAGAAGAGGGCAAAAAACAAGATTAAGTGAATACCCCGCTAGTGGGAATGACAACGTCACTGTCGCAGAACCGACCAATTTATAAGAGTACAAGTACAATGGCAGCCCGCGAGTGGTTGCACTGTCATACTTGAACCCATATAAACCCGGTAGTCCATCGAGTACCACGACGGGTCTCGATAAACGATTTACAACAACCAAGATCGTACATGATTCAACATACATGTCACATATTACATAAAGTTCATAGATACCTTTCCATCATCAGAGTATGAAACAAAGTTATTATAAACCAAGTTTAATGGATAAAAGCGGAAGCAAATTAAGTTTGAAAGTAGCATTTGCCAACATAGTTTGATATAGTGCCAACATACGATCACAGTCCACAAAAGCATGTAGAGGGATTAATAAAGAAGCCTGCCCAAGGCTTACTCCTCATCCACAGTAGGATACAAGCAATTATTGCAATAACCATGATACACAGTGTCATCTGCAACAATGGGAAATAAACCCTGAGTACAAGAAGGTACTCAGCTAGACTTACCCGTCATAAACTAGAAATAAAATGACTCCAAGGATCATGCAAGATTGTATAAGTGGATGTAGCTTGACAACATTTTGCATAAAAGGCGATTAACTTAGTTATACAATTATAATTATGTTATCAAGTTAATTATGACTATCCATCTCTAAATTAGCAACTATCCTGTGCCAAACATGTGGTATATCATTTTAAGAGCATACAATAGTAACCATAGCAGGTATTGTAATTCCATGTTCATTTGAATCACCATATTCCATAGTACAATTACTACGATGTTGGGGCTAGCCAAGTTTCTCACTATCCAGGGGAGACGGCAATTCGAATCGATTTCAACCAGCTGGGAATCGATGTTGGTCCCCTTCCTCTCCTTCGTCGAACTCCAGCAACGTTATCTCCTCCGTCGATTCTAGATGCATGAGTATGACATGAGATATTGCGAATGCATATATGTTGACAAGTATAGTATGATAACACATGATGAATGCATCCTTGTACATATTCTTAACATCATGGTGTTAAAGAAATAACAAGTGCATCACATTTACTGAGTATGTGCATATCTCTTCTTGCTTATTTAACCAACTACTTCAACAATGTATTTACTATATCACAAAACAACAGCTACTTGTTTTACTCATAACTGAAGTTCTACTTATCCAAATGTGGTGATCTTGGAATTTCTGGAAATCTTATAAAATTATCTACAACTTTCCTTTAATACTCTCACTGTGATTCAGGAGTTAAATTGGGCAAACAAATCATTCAATCAAATCTGTCCAGAAAGTAAACCTTTCGGACAGCAAACTTGCAACAGCTCGAACTCGAAAACCCTAAGTCCTATGACTGTGAAAATTTAACACCAGGTAGATTAGCAAGCTATCTACAACTTTCTTATTAACAAGTTTTACAGTATAAACCATTATCTATATGAAATCATCCACGCGATGAAAACTATACATGCAGTCTTGTATTTGAATGATAAAGCGATAATTAGTCATTTGTATACAATCAATGGCTTCTAAGCCTTACCACTGATATCAACAGTTACTATGCAACATAAGAACCTTAGAAAACATTATGCTTAATCATAATCTAATTATTTAATTGCCTTTCTTAATTTAATTAAATAATTAGGGTAAATAATAATCATATACCAAAGGTGCATCATAAATTCTCAAAAATTTATAGTGGCTTACTAGTGCTACCAATAGACTACTGTAAAAGTTTCATTCCATTTTAGCAAGTAAAACACCCTACACAAAAATGACAAGGCATAAAGGCTTAAAATAGCATAAATAGAAAACCCTAGTGAAAAGTGTCAACCAATAGATTTTATATTTTTCTTAGCATCCATATGGTACTAGGACAACCTCCAACAAATTTCATGAATATTGGATTCATAAATAATTTATAAAAATTCATACAAGGATCACCTAATTATAAAAGGAAAATCTATAACTACCAATCCATATATGCACTAACCCTCAAATTCTTACCAGAGCTTATACTTGTCAAGAACAGCTCACCACATAAATTTCATAATTTTTGAAGCACAGGAACTCTATATATAAATTAAACAAGTTTACATACATTTAAAAACACATTTCAAGTTTCATTTTAAATCTTCCAGAAACTCTACTACAAATGCTAATATCATATTTTTCATAAATACTACACTTCCTAAGGAACACTACAAAATTTGGTTCACAAATTTTGGATCTCTATAGCTCAACTTATCAATTTTCAAAGTTGCACACAAAAACAGGAATAAATGGACTAGCTTTTTCTGAACTGAGTCACTGACAGACGAGGTCCACCGGTCAGACGGACCCACGCGTCAGCGACCGAAAATAGGGGAGGCGGCACTGTTCGACGCGGGTCGGGTGGTGTTCACCGACGGTGACCCCTCCGGCGATGGAACCTCGACTACTACGAACCCCTCGACCTGGCGCACACGCTAGGATAGCTAGGTGGATTGATCTATGACGCAAAGGACAACGGCGGCGGCCATGGCGGCTCGGCGGTGCGGGTCGACAGCACTACACCGGCGGTGACCACGGCCACTCAAGATAAAGCTCAAACGAGCATCTACTAACCCTGGCGAACCTAGCGCACAGGCTAACACCAGGAATGGTGGACGGAGGCGTCCCAGCCATGGTGATGGGGCTCGGCGGCGGAGCACCGGCGAGGTTGTGTGTGGTACGGTGGCTTACTAGGCGCGGTCAGTGAGCATGGGCAGGCGCGGTGAGTCTTGGGGGTGACGGTGGAGTGGTTGCGGTGGCGAATGGGTGAGGTGGAGCTAGCCAATGCCAGGAATGGCGACAGTGGATGCTCGGTGCTGTGGCGGCTGTTGTGGTGCTTCAGCCGGCGAAGGAGGAGGCAGTGTAAGGTGAAATGGGAGTGCGGGTGTCATGGGCGAGCGATGGGGCTGATAAGGGCATGCTCTGGCCTGATGTGGCCACGCTAGGTAGGGCGTCGGTGACGCATGGCTTCACCAGCGGCTCCACATGGTGGCCAAAAGCTGGCGTCAGTCGGCCACTGAAGGTTGAATCGATTCAGTCATCAGCGCCGAACCCGAGCCTGACAGCGGTAATTCATGAAGCTTGATCTTTGAAACCGTGAAGAATTAGTGCCTACGATCTAAACCAAAGTGGTAGACCTACATACCACCTACAAATCTTCTTAAACAATCAAGACCCAATTCTCAAAGATCGAAGAGAAAAATCAGCTCAAAGGTGAGCGTGTCAGAACTGTCAGCGCAAACACTTGTAAAAATTTTCTAAGTGCTTAAAACAGTGAATTGATGATTTTTGTGAGTCCAATTCAAGGATGTTAGGAGCTAAACTAGTTTATGACCCAAAAATAAAAGTTGTTGCTCTACTAAAATTCTACAACTTTGCTTTAGTGACCATATCCATGCAAGGTCTCTATCACATAGTTCAAACTTGGTCAAACATGCTACATTCAAATGATGGTATACACTTAAACTATGGCTTAGTGACCAAATTACCCCTAACCATGAATACCAAAGTTGTTCATAATGATACTCTAAACATGTTTAACCTATTTGTAAGGTCACACAATCCTTTCATAAATTGGTTACACATAGAGCTTCTCAGTTCCACACACATAGCATCACTTAAGTACTTGATTAGACAATGTGATCTTCATGAACATTGTTCCACTAGTCATCATAAGTGTAGCTAATATGTTTTAGTGACTCACATTCATCATTTACATGTATTCACTCATGATCATATGCATATATACAAAGAAACATAAAATAACAAGCATGTTTCATATGTTTCAATCACATGTTTCAAATGTAAAAGCTTAAATATGAATGCTTGATGCTCATGCTCATGCTATGCATGTCCAATTGTGCAAGGCTAACACCTAGGGTGTTATAGTCACATAGGGTGCCCCTGGCCTGGTTTAGAGCTTCCAGCATGGCCGAGATCCCCTCGTTGAGACTCTCCTGCTCTATGCTCTTAGTAGCATCATCGAGCGAAAAGAGTGTTGACATTAGGTCTTACGGATCTATCCACTAGAGTAGAGGCTCGTCCCATGTGGGCGAGTGGCTGCCTCCCGATGCCAGGGCCAAGGGTGACCCACCCCCGCTAGTCCTCTCCACCACCGCCATGATGCCCAGGGACCCCTCAGCTGTGTCCCCCTCCATCTAGCCCATGTCGAGAGTCGTCAATTGGGCCACCGGAGGTACGGGTCACACCGCTGCCTCGGGCGCCGCCACGGTGGCGTCCGGCCACGGCCCGCTTATCACGGCTACCACCACCTCTGCCAGACTCGGTGGGGCCTTGTCTAGCTGCATCATGCCCACTGGGGTTGGTGCCACGAGCGTGATAGGAAGCTCTGACCGACTCATCATCGACAGCGGCACGGCCTCCATCATTAGTTCTTCAGCGACCACCGAGGCTGTCCTTTTAGCCCCCACACCCGCTTGTCCCGCTAAGGGCATGGGTGCCACCATGAGCGGTGCCTGACCGACCGATGAGGTGTAATGCTGGCGCCACTCCCACCCGAAATGGGTGCGACGTCAACCGACAACCACCGCCTCACCTAAATGGCGATGCTCTTCTTGGGCACCAACGCTAAAGAGTTGCCCCATCTCAGGATGCTGCAAGAAACAAAAGGCATAAGTCACGCTAAAATAGAGAAAACAAAGGAGTCAATGACTTACATCGGCGTTGTTGGGTGGAGGATACGTTTGGGGGATGAACCCCTAGGTCCTTGCTCTACCTCATCAGGGTGGGGCTATTTTGAGCCTGCCCCCTACTCTTGGGTAGAGGGGCTCACCTCCCTTGCATCCTAGGGCACGGTGGTGGAGCCACCCCCTCCATTGGCACCTCGGGCGCGGTCGCAGATCTACCCACCCCGATTGCCTCTTGGGGCATGGCAGTGAAGCCACCCCCTCCACTAGCACCTCAGGCATGGTAGAAGATCCAACTGCCCTTACTAGCTCTTGAGGTGCAGCAGTGGGGCCACCCTCTCTACTAGCACCTTAGGCATGGCAGTGGATCCACCCGTCCCTACTAGTTCTAAGGATGGGCCAATGATCTGGCCTGCCTCCTCTGGTCTCACGCACATGCCTCCCCCTACATGAAACGAGAAGGGTCCCTACAAGGACGAGTGGATACCTGTCAGCATATCTTCGCTCTCTAGGTCATCCCACTCGGTGTCAACAACTACCTTGTCATCATCATTGACACTGTTTGTGTCCTCCCCTTGCTCCCGTGCCCATAGCTTCTGCTGCTTCTTCCTCCTCTCGTCCTCCTTTGCCTTCCTCTACCGCTTGGCCTCAGCACGGTTAGCCACCATCACAGATGGGTCCATCGGCAGCGGAGCCAGGTGGTCCATGAGGATGAGTTTCCTCGACTGGTCCCCCTATCTTAATATCAGCATCAAGGGGTCAGGAGTTCAGTCAAAAAGGAGGCATGAGGAAAAGAAACTTATGAAGATGATGTATCCCAGCTCTGGCCGCATCAGAGGGTTCCCCAGCACCGGATACATGAACTCGAGGAGAGCGTCAGCGTCGTCCCATGGAGGCTCCATTGCCTCCTTGATGTGTCATGCTACTTCAGAGGGGGAGAACGCTCCCTTGACTAGCGCCATCCCATCGAATGATGCCTCGGGTGCCATCGTGTATAGGGGAAGCATGTGCCTCATCAGCGGTGTCACCCTTCTCGTGTGGTAGGCACTGATGATCCCCAACCCCTTCATGCCCCTCTCCTTTAGGATTCGAATGGTGGTGAGATGTTCCTGGATCCTCTTCTTGTCTTTCTCTGGGACTCCCCACTTCCACCACGAGTCTGAGACATCTTTGATGAGGCACCTGATAAACTCTAGCAAGGGGCTGGCTGCGTCGTTCTTGATGTAGAACCAATGCGAATGCCACCCCTTGTTGGAGGTCGATAGATGCATCGATGGGTACTCGCTGACCTTATTGTTTCAGAGCTAGATGCTAGCGCATCCCATCGACTTGTTCAACTCTTGCTTCTTCTCCTGCTTCTTCAGGAGGGTGATGGCAAAGAAGTACCGCCATAGGTCAAAGTGGGGACTAATCCCTAGGAATCCCTCACATAGGGTGAAGAATGCCGCAATGTGCTAGATTCTGTTGGGATTAAGGTGCTACAGCTCTACCTTGTAGTAGTGCAGCAACCCCCGAACAAACTTGTGGGTGGGGGTGGTGAATCCCCGCTCATGGAATTGAGCAAAGGGCATGACATAGCCATTGGGCGGTGACAGCACATCCTCCTTGCTGGGCAGCCACCACTCCTCAGCAACGGTCCACATGCAGAGAAGACTACGGTAGACAAGGCCTTCCATGCGCTGGAGGGTGATGTCAGAGCGGCACCATGGCTCCATTGGAAGATGGGGGTGGGAGGATTCGAACTTGCAGTGGCAAAGACATGAATGCGGAGGGCTTAGGCGATTGGCGGTGGAGGTTGCAGATGCGAAGGCAAGGAGGCAAAGTACGAAACCTAGGGGGCAAACCCTTTGGTTTTATAGGGGTGATGGATGCAAGGAAACCAGTCGCCTAGATCTCCACGCCTATCATGATCTACTACAACGTCACACCTTGGGATATGCGCATGCAATCCCTATCCTTTCCTATGGGAAAATTGTCAGACGTTGCGCCTCCCCGAGCGGATCGGGACTTGTTATGAGTAAAAGGAATATAGATCAAAAGTGCATCTATGGCCCGTCTAGGCCTAGGAGTCCGACGGTTGGCCCATCAATAGGTCCAACAGCCGCTCCAAACACCCCTACAAAGGGTGGAAAGAGCTAGGCCCTACAAATGGCCAGCGCATAAGCGCATGAGTCCCATAGGCATATCGGCCCATGATTGAGTCTCAGTAAAGCTTACCCTGGCCGAATCCCCGTGATGGGATGCTGAGACCCCAATCGAACTATCCAGCTAAATAACCATCAAAACTCATGACCACACCCGTGAAGGGTCTGACCTCAACAAAAGGGGAATCACCATCCCCAGGGCACGCCATGGGTGATAAGAGAAAGCCAAGGCCCGTAGCATCCTCCCTTTTGAAAAAACCTCTGAAGGAGTATCCCACTCCTCCACAGGCTCAGGGGCTACACCCACCGAGTACGCTCACGCGCACCCGCTAGCAAGTCAAAAAACCTCCGAAGGAGTATTGTACTCCTCTGTAGGCTCGAGGGCTACACCCACCGAGTGTGCTCACATGCACCCGCTGGTAAGTCAAAACATCCCCTAGATGATTCTACTCAAATTGCCCAGTAGCTCAAGGACTACTATCAGGGACCAATATTAGGGTACCCAAAGAGGAGGAGCTAATGACCGTCAAACATTGATTCACCCACGCGATCAAGAGCGTGAGTACACCACTTGTTGGGTCACTCCTTGTCTGTCCACCAAGACAATGGGCCCTGCCTCAAGCTAACTCCCGAGGGCTGGCTCTGCCTCACCTGATGTCTAAGGGCAAACTCTGCCTCGCCCGACCCCCGGGGGCTGGCTCCGCCTCGGCTGATGTCCGGGGGCTGGCTCTGCCTTGCCTGACGTCTAGGGGTTGGCTCCTCCTCGCCCGATGTCAGGGGGTTGGATTCGCCTCACCCAAATTCTGGGGGCTAGCTCTATCACGCTCGATGCCTCGGGGCTAGGCTCTGCCTCGCTCGACGTCTGTGCACTGCTCCTTCATAACTACGCGTGTAGATAAGGTAGGGTACTCAAGTCAATCACAATTTGTCGCACCTAATTTTGCATAGCAAAACCAAGTACTCATATATGTGCGCCTAGGATGTCCTAACACACATATATCACAAATTGCAATAGTATCAAAGTAAAGTACTTATTACATCACATATCTCATCATAAAGTTAATACAAAGTTTTCTCGATGGCAATATTATTACAATCATAGCAGAATAATAGCCCAATTGCCACACGGACTCCAACTGGTGAACGTCTCCCTAGTAGTCCTGGACATCCTCTGAAAATTCTTCATATCCATTATCTGTTACCCATCTGGGATTTTCATTGGATGTAAAGCAAGTGTAAGCTCACCATGCTTAGCAAGTATATCAAAGGGATCTATGAGGCTAAAAAAGGCTTGACACTGTTTGACTGTGGTTCACAATTTTAGTTGATCAAATTTTAGCATCCTGATTCACTACTTTAATGAACAGTCCCAACTACAAGTGATATCAAAGTATAGTCAGGTTTATCTCAATTCCCAACCATCCATTATCCACAGTAACCACTAATCTCGTAGGAT
Source organism: Miscanthus floridulus (assembly GCF_019320115.1). Taxonomy (NCBI): domain Eukaryota; kingdom Viridiplantae; phylum Streptophyta; class Magnoliopsida; order Poales; family Poaceae; genus Miscanthus; species Miscanthus floridulus. The sequence goes on along the minus strand of NC_089580.1, from coordinate 59,172,572 downwards.
CTAGACTGCTCATATCCATGAGCATGGCTGTTATAACAGGTTAATTATTTCTACAGAAATTGTACAACTTTACCCACCGAGCCATGATTCCCAATGTCGGGGTTCGCGAGACCCACTACACCTCTTCCCAGGAAGTGTGGCAGAGTTTCACTATGAAACCCTTAGCTAGTTGCACTAATAGGTCATAGCTACAAAGGAATGGCACACGTGGGCATCACAGCACGGTGCACACCCTAACAGAAAAAGGAAATATGCCCTCTTACCCCTTACTAGAGCTACAGATGAGCTAGTACAATCTAGTTAACAGGTTAAAGTCAGAACCATGTGACACTTGAGGTTGTACGGTCCCTCCTAGGTTGCCACTTCAGGATTAAGTCCTTATGGAGAGGCACTAGAGTACTCAACCCCGTACTCTATCCCGCTATTTGTTGCTAAAAAGCTCCATTTTATCACATTGCATATAGCCTTTAATCATGTTTCACAATTATTTTATGTTAAGCGCTGCAGCATCTATCCAAAATGCCTACCCAAAAACCTCAGGTATCAAGGATATGTGGTACAAGTAATCATCTAGGTAAAGTCCTTAAAGGCATTTCAAATTAAACACATGCATGAATATGAATGGTAATAGTTCATAGGTAACAAGGGCCCTTTGGTACACTTGCCTTCCTCAAAGTTGTCCTGGGAGTACTGCTAATCCTGTTGGGGGTCCTCAGTCATCTCAAATGGCTCACCCTCTAATCGTGATCCAATCACCAATCAAGCATCATACCAATCATTACATGCATACAAGATAGACTTCCAATAGAACAGTACACCAAACAGTAAAAACATAAGTTGAAAAGCTTATAAATCTATTCTACACATTGCTACGAACACGTGAGCGAACGAATCACTCAAATCGGACTTAAAACACGAAAGCTATGAATGAAATAAGATGTAATGGCATTTCTGTAAATAAACTGAACCTATTTTTGAATTAAAACAATTAAAAATATAAATACTCACGGTTATAGGACTGTGGGCACTAAATCTGAAGAATATAGGGTCTAAATTGAATAAAAACAGGACTGAATAGAAATTCTTTTGAACTGATGAGTACCGTGGGTTGATTCTACGAAAACCGAGGCGTTTTTCTGCAAAATGCGCTTGCTTGTCTGCGGTTTGGACCTAGCTATTGACTGGGCGGCCACATGGTGCCCTCTGGTAGGCGTGGTGCACCATGCATGTGTGGGCATGCTGATGTGGGTGCTGACACAGCTCTGTGGACCGAGTCCACAGCCCACGGTGGACCGAAATGGTACGGGCTAATCTGGGCCGCCCGTCTAGATCTGACGGCGCCGGAGCATGCGGGTGAATCTCCGGTGACTGTGCGGCATCATCGGCGAACTTGCCATGGCCGACGGTGACTGTGATCAACGATACGGTGTCCTAGCACATGAAATAATGAATGGAAGGCACGGGGATGGCCAGGAGCTCACTGCGAGTCCGATGAACGTGTTCTCGGCGTTAAGGACGGGCTCCAGAGGCTAGGTCGATGGCAGCATGGCTCTAGAGAGAGAGAGCGTGCAGGTGAGGTTCAATCTGAGCATGGAGTCACCAAATCGATGAGAGGGAGGTACCTATGGGTGTGGGAGGTCACGTCGGAGCTTCGAGTGGTGTCGGCGTCGAGCTCCAAGACATGGGCGAGGAAGAGCTACGGCGGCGGTGGTTCTCGGCTACGAGCAGAGGATGGGAGAGGAGGCAGGGCTCGGCTCGGAGTTTTATAGGCCGGATGGTGAGCGAGAATAGGAAGGGGAGCAGGCGGGATTGGCCGCTTTCCTTCCATGGGCTATGGCAGTGGGATTTCCTGTGTGGCCGCACCATCGGCGGTGACTAGAGAAAGGAAGGTGCCGGGCGAAGAAAGGAAATGCGGGGAAGAAGAAAGGAAAGAAGAAAAGGACACTGATAGGTGGGGCCAGAGCACGATGAGAGAGAGAAAGAGAAAGGGCGAGCAGCGTGGTGGCTTCAAGTGATGAAGGCCGAGCGGGTCGTGCGCTGGCATGCGGGGTAGGCCACCGAGTTGGGCTAGTGCACCTAGCTAGGCCGCGTGCGGTGCGCGCGCGATGGAAGCGTGAGGCAGGCTGAGTAGTGGGCCGGGAGATAGGCTGGGCTATGTGCACCCATCTGGCAGAACTAGGCCGGCTGCCGTTTCACTCCTCGGTGGAGGAGTTCACTGGTCGCTTCCAGGCGGTCCTGGCACACGCCTAGGACATCTCCACATGCTAGAAGGCCAATCTATTCATGGGTGGTCTTCCGGACCACATTCACGTGGATGTGGAGATGCGTGACCCCAGCGACCTCTAGACGGCCATGTACTTGGCCCGTGCTTTCAAACGTTGTGCCAAGGCCATGGCGGTGCCTCCGTAGTGTGGCGCCCGTCCTCCTCAGCGGCCGGCCCCTCTAGCATAGGCTTCCGTGGGGGGTGCTCCTCTAGCAGCCATGGCCGCCCTTCTAGTGCCTCCATCTATAGGCTCAGGCACAGCCACGCCGGCTCGGCCGTTCCGTCGTCTATCATCAACCGAGATGCTCGAATGCTGTCGCCAAGGCTTGTGCTATAACTACGATGAGCAGTATGTACGTGGACACATGTGCCCCCACTTGTTCTACCTAGAGTCTGCAGACTACATCGATGATGAGGTGCTCACCACCACAGATGCCGACGTGGCTGCACAGCCCAAGGAGCCGACACCTCCGGGGGGGCACGGCTAATGCCCTTGTTGTGTCTATGTATGCTCTTGCAAGGATCCAAACCTACCACACCTTGCTGCTACCAGTGGTGGTCAATGGGGAACACCTCCTCACCCTACTGGACACGGGTTCCTCCCACACTTTCCTCCAGGGCACCGTCATGCGCCGCCTAGGGCTCATTCCACGGGGGGGGGGCCACCTTTCTGTCACCATCGCCAATGGCGAGCGTGCCATGTGAGGGGATCACTCATGATGTCCCTATCATCATCGGTGGTGAGACCTTCCCAGTCACCTGTGTCGGCCTCATGCTCGACTACTTTGACTTCATCCTCGGCGTCGATTTCCCTGGGACATTGGGTCCTCTGCTCTAGGACTTTGAGGGCCCGATCGTGGCCTTTCAGCGGGACGGCCAACGCATGATGTGGCAATGCATTGGCCCACCCGGTGCTCCAACGAAGCACCAGCCCTTGGCCACAGTCACGGCTAACCCGTAGCATCCGCTGCTGGAATAGCTACTGCTATAGCATGGGTCCATCTTTGACGAACCTCATGGCCTCCCTCCAGCGTGGCCCTACGACCACCGCATCCACCTCCTACCTAGGACCGCACCGGTGGCGGTGCGTCCTTACCGGTACCCGCAGCTACAGAAGGACAAGTTGGAGCGGCAGTGTGCCGCCATGTTGGAGCAGGGCATCATTCGGCCAAGTACATCCCCATTCTCCATGCTGATGCTGCTTGTCAAGAAGGTGGATGGATCATGGCGCTTCTGCATCGACTATCGAGCGCTCAATGACAAAACGTCCAAGGATAAATTTCCCATTCTAGTGGTTGATGAACTCCTCGATGAGCTTCACAGGGCGTACTACTTCACCAAGCTTGACCTCCAGTCGGGCTACCACTAGGTGTGCATGCACCTAGCAGACGTCGAGAAGACCGCTTTCTGCACCCACCACGGCCACTTTGAGTTCTTGGTGATGCTATTTGGGTTGTCCAACACCCCAGCTACCTTCCAGGTGCTGATGAACAATGTCCTCTAGCCCTTTCTCTGTAGGTTCATCCTGGTTTTCTTCGATGACATTCTGATCTACAGCACATCGTGGTCCAAGCATCTCCAGCACGTGGGCCTCATCTTCACCGCTTTGAGAGCTCACGGCCTCTACCTAAAGAGGTCGAAGTGCTCCTTTGGGTCCCTCTCTGTCGCCTACCTTGGCCACGTCATCTCAGCTGATGGCGTCGCTATGGACAGCGACAAGGTGCCCATGGTCACCTCTTGGCCGACGCCTCACTCCCCATGGGGTGTGTGCGGTTTCCTCAGGCTTGCCGGCTACTACCGGAAGTACATCCGCGACTTTAGCTCCATTGCGGCGCCACTCATGCGTCTCCTGCACAAGGAGGTGTTCGTCTGGATAGTGAAGGTTGCTGAGGCCTTTGCTGCCCTCAAGCAGGCTCTCTTGTCAGCCCTGGTTTTGCAGATGCCGGACTTTGCGCGCCAGTTCCTGGTCGACTGTGATGCGTCGAGCGCGGACTTTAGCGCCGTGCTGCACCAAGGGTTGGGCACCCTCGCTTTCTTTAGCAGGCCCTTTGCCTATGAGCATGAGCTAATTGGCTTGGTGCAAGCGGTGCGGCATTGGAGGTCGTACTTGTGGGGGCGTCGCTTCCTCGTCCGCACCGACCACTATAGCTTGAAGTACCTCCTGGACCAACGGCTTTCCATGGTTCTGCAACACCAGTGGATTAGCAAGCTATTTGAGTTTGACTTCACAGTGGAGTATCATCTAGGGCGGCTCAATTTGGTAGCCAACGGCCTATCCCGCCATGACAAGGACACTGCTACGATGTGCACCATGTCGGGACCGTCCTTCACCCTCTTCGATGACATTAGGAAGGCCACCACCGATGACCCCATGGCACGCGGCCTCCTGCAACAGCAGGACGACACCCACCTGGAGGCATCGTGGGGGACCATCAATGGCTTCCTCCTCCATGGCAAGCGCGTCTATGTTCCTGATCTAGGGGACCTGTGCCACCATGTGGTGGCCCTGGCCCACACCACCAGGCATGAGGGTGTTCAAAAGACCCTGGTGTGACTATGTGGTGATTTCTACATCCCCGACGACCGCAAGCTTGTGCAGGATTTTGTCTGCTCCTGCGACGTGTGCCAACGCAACAAGATGCCGACCACTCAGCCGGCTGGCCTCCTCCAACCCATGGACATGCCATCACAGGTGTGGGCCGACATCTCTATGGACTTCATCGATAGCCTTCCCAAGGTGCATGGCAAGTTGGTGATCTTGACGGTGGTGGATCGATTCTCCAAATACGCACACTTCATCGCCCTCAGCCACCCCTACACCGCCGCCTCGGACGCCCGTGCCTTCTTCAATGGAATTGTGCGGCTACACGGCTTCCCTAACTCCATCGTCAGCGATCGCGATCCAGTCTTCACCAGCCACCTGTGGCGTGACCTCTTTAAGCTTGTAGGTGTCAAGTTGTGTTTGAGCATGTCGTTCCACCCTCAGACTGACGGCCAATCTGAGGTCATCAACAAGGTGATCGTGATGTACCTTCATTGTGCGACCGGTGACCGCCCACGCTCATGGGTTGACTGGCTTCCATGGGCGGAGTACTGCTACAACATGTCATTCCACATGGCGCTCTGGGTGATGCCATTTGAGGTGGTCTACGGCTGGCCTCCACCGCCCCTCCTTCCCCACCGAGAGGGGGCCACTGACACAGACGCCGTGGACACCATGCTCTGGGATTAGGACGCCTTCTTGGTGGAGGTCCAGGAGTGCCTTCTTTAGGTGCAGTAGCATACCAAGCGCCGATATGACAAGCATCATCGCGTGGTGGACTTCAATGTCGACGACTGGGTACTCCTTCATTTGCTCCACTAACCCACCCACACTCTAGCAACACCGGCAAAGGGCAAGCTGCGGCCATGATATGCTGGCCCTTTCCAGATTCTGGAACATATTGGCCAGGTGGCCTACCGCCTGCAGATACCAGAAGGTGCACGTCTCCATGACGTTTTTCATGTTGGCTTGCTCAAGCAGTGGAGGGGTGATCTCCCTACAGTTACGGCAGTCGTGTCGCCTATTCAGGATGGGCACCTGCTGCTGGCTCCAGAACATGTTCTACGTGCTTAGCTCTACCGTGGCGATTGGAAGTTGTTGGTCAAATGGCACGGACTCCCCGACGATGATGCAACATGGGAACCGCTCGAGGACTTCAAAGCTCGTTACCCCAATGTCTAGCTCGAGGACGAGCTGTTTGTCGAGGGTGGGAAGAGATGTTATGATCAGGCTGCAGTATTCTAGGCGCAAGCCCATTAGTGGCTAAGAGAGCATGTTAGCATATTTAGTTTTTATTTTCGCAATTCTATTCATGGAAGTATAAATACTTGTAATCAGGCACAATTGGATTTTTAAGCAAGAGTAATCATCTTACTCAGCTTCCTTAGGGAGCTAGGAGTTGCCCTAGCCACCATTGTCTCTTCCTTATGCATGAGAACACGGTGCCCCAACGCTGATCCTCCATCTTCAAGCCACGCCTAGCCTTCTCTCATCCATACAACCTGCGATCCAACAGAGGGAGAGCACTGGTCGGTACCCAGCGGTGGCATGGTGGTATCAGCTATGTCGATCCCCCTACCCTCCACCACCGTGCCACCGCTGGCCACCACCGCGCCGACAACTGCCCCCACCACCGCGCCGCCACCTGTGTTCTCCACGTCGGCGATGGTGCCGACATCATCGCTGCCGATGGGCGCATCGGCTGCCCCGTGGGTCATCTTCACGCCTGAGCAAACGATGGTGACCATCGTCGATCTCAGCAATGGCATGGCAGAGATGCAGCTAACGCTATAGTCCATCCTCCAGTACCTCCATCCACTGATGCTGACCTATGTAGCACCACCCCAGCCTCCCCTACCGTCCTCCTAGCAGATGCTGCCGATCTTGTACCCCTACGGGATGCCAGCCCATCGTCTTCCACCTCAACGCCACTGCCGTCGATGAACGTTCCGATCCACATGATCTGATTTCCGCCTTCACCATCCCTGATACCGGCATGGGCCCTAGGGCAACCCAGCCCCGTTTATACCATGGCCCCGTCCCGGCCACACATTTCCGTGACGTCCTCCACCGATGACGTAATGAACCATGGGGCTCGTGGCGTCGGGTACCCTCTATGGCAGGATGGATGGCACCCTCTTCCATGGCGGCAGCGCCCTAAACTCCAGCGATAGGGCCTTGGAGGGTGGCGCTACGGTGGCCGCGTAGGGCAGCATGCCCCCAAAATTCCACAAGCTTGAGTTCACATCTTATGATGGCTCCGTGCATCCGTTGAACTGGCTCACACACTGTGAGCAATTCTTTTGGGGCCAACTCATGCCGGTGTCGCAATGCACATGGATGGCATCCTACCACCTCACCAAAGCGGCCTAGACGTGGTACTATGCCCTCGAGCAGGATGAGGGCATGCCTCCATGGGACCGTTTCAAGGACCTATGTCGCTAATGTTTCGGGCCTCCTATCCGCAGCACCCGTCTGGTGGAACTAGGCCAGCTGTCGTTTCACTCCTCGGTGGAGGAGTTCGCTGGTTGCTTCTAGGTGGTCTTGGCACATGCCCGGGACATCTCCACATGCCAGAAGGCCGAGCTATTCATGGGTGGTCTTCTAGACCACATTCGCATGGATGTGGAGATGTGAGACCCTGGCGACCTCTAGACGGCATTGTACTTGGCTCATGCTTTTGAACGTCGCACGAGGCCATGGCGGTGCCTCCACAGCATGGCACCCATCCTCCTTAGCGGCCAGCCCCTCTAGCATGGGCTTCCATGGGGGGTGCTCCTCTAGAGGCCGCGTCCGCCCTTCCAGTGCCTCCATCTATAGGCTCAGGCGTAGCCACGCCGGCTCGCCCATTCCATCGTCTATCATCGGCCGAGATGCTCGAACATCGTCGCCAAGGCTTGTGCTATAACTATGATGAGTAGTATGTACATGGACATGTGTGCCCCCACTTGTTCTACCTAGAGTCTACAGACTACATCGATGATGAGGTGCTCACCGCCGCAGACGCTGACGCGGCTACATAGCCCGAGGGGCCGACACCTCTAGGGGGGCCATGGCTAATGCCCTTGTTGTGTCTGTGTATGCTCTTGCAGGGATCCAAACCTACCACACCTTGCTGCTGTCGGTGGTGGTCAATGGGGAATGCCTCCTCACCCTACCGGACACGGGTTCCTCCCACACTTTCCTCCAGGGCATCGTCATGTGCCGCCTAGGGCTCATTCCGTGGGGGGGCGCCCACCTTTCTATCACCGTCGCCAATGGCGAGCACATGTCATGTGAGGGGATCGCTCATGACGTCCCTATCATCATCGGTGGTGAAACCTTCCTAGTCACCTGTGTCAGCCTCACGCTCGGCTGCATCGACTTCATCCTCGGCGTCGATTTCCTTGGGATGTTGGGTCCTCTACTCTGGGACATCGAGGGCCTGACCGTGGCCTTTTAGCGGGACGGCTGCCACATGATGTGGCAATGCATTGGCCCACCTGGTGCTTCGATGAAGCACCAGCCCTTGGCCGTGGTCATGGCTAACCCACAACATCCACTGCTGGAACAGCTACTGCTATAGCATGGGGCCAACTTTGATGAACCTCGTGGCCTCCCTCCAGCGTGGCCCTACGACCACCGCATCCACCTCCTACCCCGGACCGCGCCGGTGGCCGTGTGTCCTTACCGGTACTCGTAGCTGCAGAAGGACGAGTTGGAGCGGTAGTGTGCTGCCATGTTGGAGCAGGGCATCATCCAGCCAAGTACATCCCCATTCTCCGTGCCGGTGCTGCTTGTCAAGAAGGCAGACAGGTCATGGCACTTCTGCATCGACTATCAAGCGCTCAATGACAAAATGTCCAAGGATAAATTTCCCATTCTGGTGGTTGATGAACTCCTCGACGAGCTTCATGGGGCATGCTACTTCACCAAGCTCAACCTCCAGTCGGGCTACCACTAGGTGCGCATGCACCCAGCGGACGTCGAGAAGACCGCTTTCCACACCCACCACGGCCACTTCGAGTTCCTAGTGATGTTGTTTGGGTTGTTCAACGCCGCTGCTACCTTCTAGGCGCTGATGAACGACGTCCTCCAGCCCTTTCTCTGCAGGTTCATGCTGGTTTTCTTCAATGACATTCTAATCTACAACATGTCATGGTCTGAGCATCTCCAGCACATGGGCCTCATCTTCACCGCTTTGCGAGCTCACGGCCTCTACCTAAGGAGGTCGAAGTGCTCCTTTGGGTCCCTCTCCGTTGCCTACCTCGGCCATGTCATCTCCGCTGATGGCATCGCTATGGACAGCGACAAGGTGGCCGCGGTTGCCTCTTGGCCGATGCCTCACTCCCCACGGGGTGTGCACGGTTTCCTCGGGCTCACCGGCTACTACCGGAAGTTCATCCATGACTTCGGCTCCATCGTGGTGCCACTCACATGTCTCCTACGCAAGGAGGCATTTGTCTGGACAGCAGAGGCTACTGAGGCCTTTGCTGCCCTCAAGCAGGCTCTCTCATTAGCCCTGGTTTTCGAGATGCCGGACTTCATGCGATAGTTCCTAGTCGACTACGACGCATCGGGCGTGGGCTTCGGCGCCATGCTGCACCAAGGGTTGGGCCCCCTTGCTTTCTTCAGCAGGCCCTTTGCTACATGTCATGTCAAACTAGTGGCCTATGAGCGTGAGCTAATTGGCTTGGTGCATGTGGTGTGGCATTGGAGGCCGTACTTGTGGGGGTGTCGCTTCCTCATCCGCACCGAACACTACAGCTTGAAGTTCCTCCTGGACCAACGGCTTTCCACGGTTCCACAACACCAGTGGATTAGCAAGCTATTCAGGTTCGACTTCACAATGGAGTATCATCCGGGCCAGCTCAATTTGGTGGCCGACGCCCTATCCCGCCATGACGAGGACACTACTGCGGTGTGCACCTTGTTGGGGCCGTCCTTCACCCTCTTCGATGACATCAGGAAGGCCACCACCGATGACCCCATGGCGCCTGGCCTCCTGCAACAGCAGGACAACACCCACCTAGAGGCGTCTTGGGGGACATCGATGGCTTCCTCCTCCATGGCAAGCGCGTCTACATTCCCAATCTAGGGGACCTGCGCCACCATGTGGTGGCCCTAGCCCTGGCCCACACCATCAGGCATGAGGGTATTCAGAAGACCCTGGTGCGACTACGTGGCGATTTCTACATCCCCGGTGACCGCAAGCTTGTGCAGGATTTCGTCCGCTCCTACGACATGTGCCAACACAACAAGACGCCGACCACTCAGCCGGCTGGCCTCCTCCAACCCCTAGACGTGTTGTCACAGGTGTGGGCCGACATCTCTATGGACTTCATCGATGACCTTCCAAGGTGCATGGCAACTCGGTGATCTTGACGGTGGTGGATTGATTCTCCAAATATGCACACTTCATCGCCCTCAGCCACCCCTACACCACCGCCTCGGTTGTCCATGCCTTCTTCGACAGAATTGTGTGGCTACACGGCTTCCCCAACTCCATCGTCAGCGATTGCGATCCAGTCTTCACCAGCCACCTATGGCGTGACCTCTTTAATCTTGCAGGTGTCAAGTTGCATTTGAGCATGGCATTCCACCCTCAGACTGATGGCCAATCTAAGGTTGTCAACAAGGTGATCACGATGTACCTTCATTGTGCAACCGGTGACCACCCACGCTCATGGGTCGACTGGCTTCCATGGGTAGAGTACTGCTACAACACGTCATTCCACATGGTGCTCCGGGCGACGCCGTTTGAGGTGGTCTATGGCTGGCCTCTGCTGCCCCTCCTTCCCCATCAAGAGGGGGCCACTGACACAAACGCTGCAGACACCATGCTCTGGGATCGGGACGCCTTCTTGGTGGAGGTCCGGGAGTGCCTTCTTTAGGCGCAGCAGCATACCAAGCACCGATATGACGAGCATCATCGCGCGGTGGACTTCAACATCGGTGACTGGGTACTCCTTCGTCTGCTCCACTGACCCACCCACACTCTAGCAACGCCGGCAAAGGGCAAGCTATGACCGCGATATGCTGGCCCTGGTGGCCTACAGCCTGTAGCTACCAGAAGGTGCATGTCTCCATGACGTTTTTCATGTTGGCTTGCTCAAGCAGTGGAGGGGTGATCTCCCCATGGTTACGGCAGCCGTGCCGCCTGTTCGAGATGGGCACCTACTGCCAGCTCCAGAATGTGTTCTACGTGCTCAGCTCCGCCATGGCGATTGGAAGCTGTTGGTCAAATGGCACGGACTCCCCAATGATGATGCGACATGGGAACCGCTCAAGGACTTCAAAGCTCGTTACCCCGATGTCCAGCTCGAGGACGAGCTATTTGTCAGGGCGGGAAGAGATGTTATGACTGGGCTACAGTATTCTAGGTGCAAGCCCTGCAGGGCAGCCGGTGTGCCCATTGGCAGCGACGACATCGGCACCATCGCCGACGTGGAGAACACAGGTGGCGGCTCGGTGGTGGGGGCAGTTGGTGTGGCTGAACCTCGCAAGGAATTGGGCCCACGTGCACCTATCGTTGTCTTAACAGACCTCGGATAGCGTACATGAGTTTCCAACAACTCAACAGGTCTGTCGGGTGTCCTCGGGAAACCCGAATCATCCACGATTCTCTTTTCAAATAGGATCCCAATCATAGACATTGCAGATTACAACAGTTTATTCAAATATATACATTAGAGTAAAAGATGGTGGAAGTCTTAAGGTAACATAGGTTACAAACCAGTTGTTTTCAAACTTACAATACCATAAGTGTTATACAACCATAGTAGCGGGATAATATTACATTAACTTTATTTATCATATGAACTAGTGCCTTGTCCAAAGGCCATTCATCACTCCTCATCGTCATTGACTTCAAACATAGACATGCAGCAGGAACCAAAACAAGCCTACGCATGCGACTCACCTGCAACAAGGGTTAACAAACCCTGAGTACAAAAGTACTCAACAAGACTAACTCGACATAATGGGATGTAAGACTTTAGAGATGTAGGGGTTAGGGGCAAGGTAAGGATATAGCAAGATTCAAAAGTTCTTTGCCAAAAGCTTACTATTCTTCATTCTATTTTCAAGTTTTACCACTAAGTCCTTTTAGTTCATTATCTCAGACTAAATGTACATTTCCCATATTCCATTCCTTCTCATTCTATTCTTTTCTCAAATTTTAGTAATTCACCAGTTCTGCATTGCTTCTGTAATGAATCGAGTCTCCATATCCATGGAGCACCGGCAATTCGAATTGATTCAAGTCCCAGCTGGGGATTCCTTATCACACGACATATGTAGAACTTAATCTTGCATACATCAACCTTGCTACCGGATCCTCCTATACTAAGCCATCTCCACGCCACTCGAGAGCATAGCACACCTCAAATTCGGCCACATTCTAGCCATGAGGGTACACGCTACTCCCGCCATCTCTCCACTCCTAGTGCGTGGGCATTCGTCTTAGTATTGGATTAGCCGAAGTAGGCTTACCGGAGTATGTGGCCAGTACTACAAAGTGTCTCGTTCAGAAGATCCACAATGAGTGGCCTTTAAGCGACATAGTCGGCAACATTACCCAACATTCAAGATAAGTTACCCGACTAGTCTCTAGTTCATTCTACCTTCTTTCTTTCTTTGGCCAGTATGCCATCTTTGATTATATCAAAACTTTTACTTTGAAAGCCTACCATAAAGCATACTAAGCATTCTACGCCTTTGTAAATGAAAACATCTTCAAGGATGGTAAACAATTAACAAGGTAGGCAATGCATCAAGTAGGTAACATTTGACATATCAACTTAATGCAATAAGTAACATAGGTGATAAACTTTTCAAAGTAAACAAGGTAAGGGTTTAATGCATAAACCGGGGCTTGCCTTCGTTGACGATCTCAGGTTCCGGATCAGTACCACAATTATCGAATCCCGTGACAACCGGGGATTCTTCCAGAACTTGCTCAACTAGAATCGTTTCACTCTCAGGTTCTACACAAAACGATAACATATGCTTTAACATGATGATAATGTAAACATGATGCTTTCATGGTACATGAAATGTAAAAACACCCCGAATACGATTTTTCTGCACGGTAAAGTTGCAAGCCAACAAAACCAACTTGCAATCCTACCATCAAGCACCACACATGTGACTCGACCAAATGGATCTTGAAACCCTACTAGTCACAAAACATGACCAAAACAAGATCCAACACTAATCAAACACTTAGGGTTTGTCTTTATTTATTTTTGAATTAATTTGGAATTAAGCCCAAAAATGAACTTGTTCCAAATGACCTAAAAATTTTATGTAAGCTTCCCCATGACAAATTAGTGTACCAAAACAAATTTCATAATTTTTGGAATTATTCAGTGGCCTACAAAAATCATGGAAATTGCATTTATTAATTAATGGACTGAATATTTGAACATTAAAAATATATTCAAATTTCAAGTTTCAAAATTTTAAACCAAACTAGAGCATGTACAGAGGCTACACACAAAATTTTAGAGTTTTTGGAGCTATGATTATTTTTCTACAAATTTCCAAAGATTCAGCACTATTCAAAATCAGAAAATACAAAATTTCACTGTTCTTCTCCTTCCTTCTCACTGACAGGCTGACCCTACCCGTCAGCGACTCATACAGCTCACGGCGGCGCTGCCCTCACTGGCCGGCCCCAAAATGCACCGACGGTGACGCTCCGGCGAGGCAGACCTCACCCAAATGATCTACACACTCCTACGAACCCATCCCCGTCCTTGGAATGGCAGAAGGTACACCGGAGAAGACTCCACGCCGGCCATGGCGGCTCGAGCACGTCGGCTCACGGCGTAACCCTGGCAAGAATGCGATAGAGTCAAAAGCGAAGTGAACATCACGCTTAGTAGCTCACCACGGTCATGTCGGTGGGCTTGGTGAAGGCGGAGGCGGTCTAGAATGGCCTAGCCACATCAAGGCGATGGTGGCGGAGCTCCGGCCGGACTCAGGGAAGAAGCTGTTGCGCCGGGCGACTCCAGCCAACTCAAGTGGCATGAGCAAGTCGTGGAGAAGTGCAAGACTGAGGCGATCACGTTGGCATAGCTGGGCACGACGGAGACTGCTCGACGATGGCCACGGCGAGCGGCGGAGCTAGCTGACGGCGGAGCAGAGCAGAGGAGAAAAACGGGGACGACGGCAGCGACTGTTGCTATTTATAGCCAGGAAGGGACTGCGCGGTGACGACAGTGCATGGACGGAACCACCACGGCACCAGCTACGTGAGGCACGAGGAAGCGGCGAAATCTGATCGGCGGCGACATCCACGTGGCGCCGGCGGCAAGCAGAGAGGTGGATTTTGATTTTTGAACTATTTACAGAACTGCCACTGAGTCCATTTTTCAAATTACTCTCAAATTTTCTAAAGAAGTTGAAAATCTCCAAAAAAGAAAGTTGTTCAATTTTTCAAACTCTACAACTTTGCTTCTAGGAATATTTTCAAATTCTGCCTCCATTTTGAAATTTGAATTTGGGGTGCATTTGAGCATTTAAATCATTTCAAAATTACTCCAAATTTTATATGTAAACTTGAAAAATTTTGAATACCAAAGTTGATCTACATAAAATAATCTCCATCTTTGCTTTTTGCCTCAACCCCAAATTCCACATGGATTTTGAATTAGTAAAAAGGGGCAAAAAGGACTTTTATAATTTGAATTTGAATTCAAATTTGATTTGTCTTCCTTTTACTTAAATTTTGATTTTTGACCAGTAACATGGCCCATTAGGGTTATTTGAGTCAAATGACACATGACCTCACATGATCACATGAATTTTGACCCTTGTAGTCATGATCTTTATTTAGGATTTTGAATCACATCACATGAAATAACAACATTATGAAATAAACCTTATTTAGTGAATGCATTCAAAACTTTATACTATATGAATGCTTTGCAATGCATATGATGACATGTCAAATTTTAGTGCTAGGTCAAAACACCAGAGGTGTTACAACCCTTCCCCCTTAAAGAAATCTCGTCCCGAGATTTACAACTTAAGGCTAAGTAATGGAAAAGGAAATGTGTCAAGGTAACACATCATAACTTTATTCAAAAGGCTAGTGAGGGGGTTTTTCATTCTGTTAACAACAAGACAAGTTACAATATAGACAAGGTATTGCAACTAGATAGAAGCAAAGAAGTCAGGAAAGTTCTCTTCTAAGTAATCCTCGGACTCCCAAGTAGCTTCATCTTCAGTGTGTTGATTCCATTGTACTTTGTAGAACTTGATTGTACGTCTGCGAGTGACTCGATCTTTCTGATCTAAGACTTTAATGGGGTACTCGGCATAAGTCAAATCAAGTTCTAGTTCTACATCACCAAAGTCGATCTCTTGGTCAGGTACTTGAAGACACTTCTTTAACTGAGATACATGAAAGATATCATGCACCGCTGACATGTGATCTGGTAGCTTGACGCGATAGGCGACTGGTCCACATCGTTGTTGGATCTGAAAAGGACTGACATAATGGGGCGCCAACTTTCCCCGAATCCCAAAATGATGAACTCCTTTCATCGGTGATACCTTGAGGTAGACATAATCTCCCACTTTGAATTCTAGCGGTCGTCTCCTCTTATCAGCATAGCTTTTCTGTCGGGATTGAGCTACCTTCATATTGGCTTGTATGAGTTTAACTTTCTTTTCAGCTTCCTTGACCACATTTGGTCCAAAGAACCCATTCTCCAGCTTCTGACCAATTTAAAGGTGTTTGGCACCTACGGCCATACAGTGCTTCGAATGGTGCCATTTTAATACTCTCTTGATGGCTATTGTTATACGAGAATTCAGCTAAGGGAAGGCATTCATCCCATTTAGCACCAAAGGAAAGGACACATGCTCTCAACATATCTTCAAGAATTTGATTTACTCTTTTAGTCTGTCCATCTGTTTGCGGATGATAAGCAAAACTACGGATAAGTTTAGTTCCTAAAGACTCATGTAGACTTTTCCAAAACTTGGATATGAACAATGACCCTCTGTCAAAGACAATGCTCTTGGGTGCCCCATGCAGATAGAAGATTCTATCAAGATAAAGCTTTGCATACTGCTCCGCTCGATATTTATCTCTAACTGGTAAGAAATGAGCTATCTTGGTGAGACGATCAACAATAACCCATATTGAATTATAGCCTGCAGATGTCCTGGGCAATCCTATGGTGAAGTCCATACAGATATCTTCCCACTTCCAAGATGGAACTGGCAAAGAATGTAATGGACTTGCAGTCTTCATATGAACCACTTTGACTCTCTGACAAATATCACACTTGGCTACATATTGAGCTATTTCTATTTTCATTTTGGTCCACCAATATCTCTTTCTCATATCATGATACATTTTGTTGCTACCTAGATGAATGGAGTATCTTGTAGAATGAGCTTCATCAAGAATCTGCTTTCGCAGCTTTGGATTTTTGGGTACTACCAATCTATCCTTGAACCATACGACATCTGATTCATCAATCTTGAAACATGTTGGTCTCCCAGATCTGACTTTATCCTTAATATGGGCTATGCCCTTACTTCTCTATTGAGCAGCAATGATCTGATCTTTGATAGTGGACTCAACTACAATATTGGACAGAGAACCTTGTTCTATGATTTGTAAATCCAGATGCTCCATCTCTTGACACAATGTTCGCCGCATAGGTTCTATAATTAGGCAATGACAATGACCCTTGCGACTCAGGGCATCGGCAACCACATTCGCCTTGCCCGGATGATAGTGCACTTCTAAATCATAATCTTTAATAAGTTCCAACCATCTTCTTTGCCTCATATTCAACTCTGACTGAGTGAAGATGTACTTCAAACTTTTGTGATCCATATAGATATGACATATATTGCCCAATAAATAATGCCACCAAATCTTGAGTGAATGGACAACAGCAGCTAATTCAAGATCATGGGTGGGATAATTTTCTTCATGCTTCTTGAGTTGTCTGGAAGCGTATGCTATGACTCTGCCTTCTTGCATCAAAACACAGCCAATACCAATTCCAGACGCATCACAATAGATATCAAATGGCCTCTCCATATCAGGTTGTGCTAATACTGGTGCAGTTGTCAGCAATTTCTTCAATGTCTGAAAGGCTTTCTCACATTCTGTTGACCATACAAACTTAGTTTGATTTTTCAGCAGTCCAGTAATTGGCTTCGCAATTTTGGAGAAGTCAGGGATAAACTGACGGTAATACCCTACCAACCCTAGGAAACTACGAACTTGATGAACAGTTGTAGGTGCTTTCCAATTAAGGACTTCTTCTACCTTGCTCGGATCAACAGCTATACCTTCAGCAGATAGTACATGACCCAGAAATTGTACTTCCTCCAACCAAAATGCACATTTGTTGAATTTGGCATATAATTGGTGAACTCTTAATCTTTGTAGAACAATACGGAGATGTTCCGCATGTTCCTCTTTGCTCTTAGAGTAGATAAGAATGTCATCAATAAACACCACGACAAGCTTATCCAACTCAGGCATGAAAACTGAGTTCATTAGGTACATGAAATGAGCCGGGGAATTGGTCAGCCCAAAAGACATGACTAGATACTCATATAGACCATATCGGGTAGTAAACGCTGTCTTCGGCACATCTTCTCGTCTGATCTTAATCTGGTGATAGCCTGATCTTAAGTCTATCTTCGAGAATACCTTAGCTCCCGCAAGTTGATCAAAAAGCAAATCAATTTGGGGTAAGGGGTATTTGTTCTTTATGGTGACTTTATTTAATGGCCGATAGTCAACACATAACCTTAAGGTTTGGTCCTTCTTCTTCACGAAAATAGCAGGGCATCCCCAAGGTAATGAACTGGGTTGAATGAAACCCTTGTCTAACAACTCTTATAGTTGCATTTTTAATTCTGCTAGCTCTTTGGGTGGCATCCTATATGCTCTTCTGGACACTGGTGCTGTCCCTGGTTTTAGATCAATTCTGAATTCTATGTCTCGGTCTGGTGGCAGACCAGGCAGATCATCGGGAAAGACATCCGTAAACTTACATACCACTAAAATTTTCTCGGCTCCTTCAACAATAGTTGCACAGACTATTTCCACTATACTCTTAGGAAAGGGAAGTTGGATGAGAAGTTGGGTTTTGCTGCCAGGTGCATTTACCCTTATGGTTCTACGCAGGACATCTATGATAGCCCTGTGTTGAGTTAACCAGTTCATACCAAGGATCACATCTATATCTTGATCCTTTAATATCAGCATATTGGTAGGGAACTCATAACCTCCCAAATCAATAGGTACATGCTGAACTACCTCCCTTGTACAGATTCGTCCCCCGGGCGACTGTATATGATAGGGCTCTTTTGTTTCCCCAATAGCTATCCCATGCTTCACAACAAATGTACGATTGATGAATGTATGGGATGCACCAGAATCAAATAAGGTAATTGCAGGATGCTTAGCAATGGGCAACATACCCATCATTACTGGTTCTCCTTCTAGAATAGATTCCACTTGAGTATAGAAGACCCTTCCAATTTTCTTCTTAGCCTGACCCTTCTGATTGTTCTGAGCATTGCCCTTGTACTGATTTTGAACTTGATTAACAGGGGCTTTGGGTGCATCAGGATTGTTCTTCCTAGGATACGAACATTCTCGGGAAAAATGTTTGGGTTTACCACAATTATAGCATGGAAAATTGTGATTCTGGGGAGTAGCATTGCGATTTGCATTATTTGTATTGTTTTGCTGCTGCGGTGCTTGATGAGTATAAGGCATACTAGTTGCAGGGCAAATAAAGATCTGCTGCCTACTTTGGCCTTGTTGTGGGTGGAATGGTGCACGGCCATGATTCTAAGGATGGTATACTATCTTCTTACGCTTTCCACTCGACGATCCGGAAGCAAATATTTTCTTCTTTTTCGCCTCCTTGTGTCGGCGGTAATTCTCCTCTGAAGCGATAGCAATGTTGATTGTCTCATGATAAGATGCATTACCACAAGTTGCCATCATGGTCTGAAGTTTAGTGTTCAGGCCTCTAAGAAAATGATTCTTTTTCTTCCTGTCAGTATTCACATACTCAATAGCATACTACGACAGGTGGTTGAAACGCCCAACATAATGCATCACCAGGTGCTCCCCTTGCTTAAGAGCCAAGAACTCTTCTAACTTCATGGTCATCACACCGTCTAGAATATAGTGTGCCCTGAAGGCATCCTTGAACTCCCTCTAGTTGATTTGGTGACCAGCGGGCTGTACTGCTACCAAATTTGCCCACCAGGCACCAGCAGCTCCTCGGAGTTGCTGTGCCGCAAACCTAGGTTTCTGAACCTCGGTATAGTGAATCAGCTCAAACTTTTGCTCTATTGTCCTAAGTCAATCGTCTGCTTCTAAAGGTTCGTCTGCCTTAGAGAACATAGGCGGACATGTGTCAGTAAAATCCACATAGGTTGACTCGTCATTTCCATTACGACGGCCACGATTAGGGTATGATGCCTGCTGGTTCTACGCCAATTCCCTTAATAGCCTAGCATTCTCTACCGTTGCATTGACGAGTGCGGCTATGGCATCTGCCATAATCAAGGGCATTGGTGGAGGATTTGGGCACTCATCATCGTCATGCGAGCCACTAGCACCAGTTCGGATGATAGGACGAGGCATCTGTTAGAGAAACACATTTACTTACATTATTCTTTATTGAAAGCATTTAAAAGGTTTCATGCTACAAAGGGTCCTTATTTATATTACATGTCTTGTATCCCACAAGACAACCCTGATTTTCTAGGAAAGCAGTAAAGGAACTATTTCTACTCCGAGCTCTCAGTCTTCGGCATCCGTGCCCATATCGGACGAAACCTCATCTTCATCTGAGAAGTACACTAACTCCTCAGGATCCTCCTCCTCTTCTTCATTCTCGACTTCTCCTGGATCTACAATCATTTCTTCATCTGTAACTTCACCATCCCCATGAGGAGGATGAAGTTGAGCATACAACATGTGGACATTCTCATGAAGAATGGCATTGTCCATCTCTAGGTCTTCTACGTAGAACTCCAACTCATGGACGCGTTCATTGGCCGCATCCTCTCGTGTCTAGGCTTCATTCCACAGCTCCATGGTCATGGTGATACCCCTTTGCATTTCTGCCAGCTCTTCTTGATCTTTGGCATGAGCTCGACGAAGAGTGTTGAGCTCCTTGTTAAGGTTCTCGATGTTGGCGGGGTCGCTTGAAGATCCTTCATCTCCTAGGGTCTTGGCACTTCCTTCACCAAGCTCATGGTTTCGTGGTGCCATCTAGTGACGAGGGACTCCGTGAGGTCCGGTGGACTTGCGTGTGGTTTTCTTGGTCTTTGCCATAGCCTGTAGAATTTAGGGTAGGACTATAAGAATAGCTTGAGGATAATGGAGGTTAGCAAGAATGGGATTGACATTACTTACCCAACCACTATTAAGGGGAATTATTTATGCAAGGTGCTCAAGCATGATGCATGAATCGATCTTACGAATCTAAGTACAAAAGATTTATATAATCATAAGTACTAGATTTTTTTATACATAGGACAAGCCTAATCATATTATCTGCCATGAACTTTCAAATAAGACAGGATTGAGGCTAGATCATAGGTAGGAAGAAAGAAATTTGAACTTTAAAATATCAAGTTTACTTTCTTTGATCCAAATCAATTTGAAGGTTTTCCAAAGTAACCTACAATGATCTTAGATGGGAACTGCTCTGATACCAGCTGTGGCAGAACCTCCTAAGGAATCAGGCCCACGTACACCTATCGTTGTCTTAACAGACCTCGGATAGCGTACACGAGTTCCCAACAACTCAATAGGTCTGTCGGGTGTCCTCGGGAAACCCGAATCATCCATGATTCTCTTTTCAAATAGGATCCCAATCATAGACATTGCAGATTACAACAGTTTATTCAAATAGATACATCAGAGTAAAAGATAGCAAAAGTCTTAAGGTAACATAGGTTACAAACCAGTTGTTTTCAAACTTACAATACCATAAGTGTTATACAACCATAGTAGCGGGATAATATTACATTAACTTTATTTATCATACAAACTAGTGCCTTGTCCAAAGGCCATTCATCACTCCTCATCGTCATTGACTTCAAACATAGACACGCAGCAGGAACCAAAACAAGCCTGCGCATGCGACTCACCTACAACAATGGTTAACAAACCCTGAGTACAAAAGTACTCAACAAGACTAACCCGACATAACGGGATGTAAGACTTTAGAGATGCAGGGGTTAGGGGCAAGGTAAGGATATAGCAAGATTCAAAAGTTCTTTGCCAAAAGCTTACTATTCTTCATTCTATTTTCAAGTTTTACCACTAAGTCCTTTTAGTTCATTATCTCAGACTAAATGTACATTTCCCATATTCCATTCCTTCTCATTCCATTCTTTTCTCATATTTTAGTAATTCACCAGTCCTGCATTGCTTCTGTAATGAATCGAGTCTCCATATCTGCGAAGCACTGGCAATTCGAATTGATTCAAGTCCTAGCTGGGGATTCCTTATCACACGACATATGTAGAACTTAATCTTGCATACATCAACCTTGATACCGGATCCTCCTATACTAAGCCGTCTCCACGCCACTCGAGAGCACAGCACACCTCAAATCCAACCACATTCTAGCCACGAGGGTACACGCTACTCCCGCCATCTCTCCACTCCCAGTGCGTGGGCATTCGTCTTAGTATCGGATTAGCTGAAGTAGGCTTACCGGAGTATGTGACCAGTACTACAAAGTGTCTCGTTTAGAAGATCCACAATGAGTGGCCTTTAAGCGACATAGTCGGCAACATTACCCAACATTCAAGATAAGTTACCCGACTAGTCTCTAGTTCATTCTACCTTCTTTCTTTCTTTGGCCAGTATGCCATCTTTGATTATATCAAAACTTTTACTTTGAAAGCCTACCATAAAGCATACTAAGCATTCTACGCCTTTGTAAATAAAAACATCTTCAAGGATGGTAAACAATTAACAAGGTAGGCAATGCATCAAGTAGGTAACATTTGACATATCAACTTAATGCAATAAGTAACATAGGTGATAAACTTTTCAAAGTAAACAAGGTAAGGGTTTAATGCATAAACCAGGGCTTGCCTTCGTTGACGATCTCAGGTTCCGGATCAGTACCACGATTATCGAATCCCGTGACAACCGGGGATTCTTCCAGAACTTGCTCAACTAGAATCGTTTCACTCTCGGGTTCTACACGAAATGATAACATATGCTTTAACATGATGCTTTCATGGTACATGAAATGTAAAAACACCCCGAATACGATTTTTCTGCACGGTATAGTTGCAAGCCAACAAAACCAACTTGCAATCCTACCATCAAGCACCACACATGTGACTTGACCAAATGGATCTTGAAACCCTACTAGTCACAAAACATGACCAAAACAAGATCCAACACTAATCAAACACTTAGGGTTTGTCTTTATTTATTTTTGAATTAATTTGGAATTAAGCCCAAAAATGAACTTGTTCCAAATGACCTGAAAATTTTATGTAAGCTTCCCCATGACAAATTAGTGTACCAAAACAAATTTCATAATTTTTGGAATTATTCAGTGGCCTACAAAAATCATGGAAATTGCATTTATTAATTAATGGACTGAATATTTGAACATTAAAAATATATTCAAATTTTAAGTTTCAAATTTTTAAACCAAACTAGAGCATGTACAGAGGCTACACACAAAATTTCAGAATTTTTGGAGCTATGATTATTTTTCTACAAATTTCCAAAGATTCAGCACTATTCAAAATTAGAAAATACAAAATTTCACTATTCTTCTCCTTCCTTCTCACTGACAGGCTGACCCCACCCGTCAGCGACTCATACAGCTCACGGTGGCGCTGCCCTCACTGGCCGGCCCCAAAATGCGCCGACGGTGACACTCCAGCGAGGCAGACCTCACCCAAATGATCTACACACTCCTACGAACCCATCCCCATCCTTGGAATGGCAGAAGGTACACCGGAGAAGACTCCACGCCGGCCATGGCGGCTCGAGCACGTTGGCTCACGGCGTAACCCCGGCAAGAATGCGGTAGAGTCAAAAGCGAAGTGAACATCACGTTCAGTAGCTCACCATGGTCACGTCGGTGGGCTTGGTGAAGGCGGAGGCGGTCTGGAATGGCCTGGCCACGTCGAGGCGATGGTGGCGGAGCTTCGGCCGGACTCGGGGAAGAAGCTATTGCGTCGGGCGACTCCGGCCAACTCAAGTGGCATGAGCAAGTTGTAGAGAAGCGCAAGACTGAGGCGATCGCGTTAGCATAGCTGGGCACGACAGAGACTGCTCGACGATGGCTACGGCGAGCGACGGAGCTAGCTGACGGCGGAGCAGAGTTGAGGAGAAAAACGGGGACGACGGCGGCGATTGTTGCTATTTATAGCCAGGAAGGGACTGCCCGGTGATGACAACGCACGGACGGACCCGCCATGGCACCAGCTATGTGTCAAGGCACGAGGAAGCGGCAAAATCTGATCAGCGGCGACATCCGCGTGGCGTCGGCGGCAAGTAGAGAGGTGGATTTTGATTTTTGAACTATTTACAAAACTGCCACTGAGTCTATTTTTCAAATTACTCTCAAATTTTCTAAAGAAGTTGAAAATCTCCAAAAAAACAAAGTTGTTCAATTTTTCAAACCCTACAACTTTGCTTCTAGGAATATTTTCAAATTCTGCCTCCATTTTGAAATTTGAATTTCGGGTGCATTTGAGCATTTGAATCATTTCAAAATTACTCCAAATTTTATATGTAAACTTGAAAAATTTTGAATACCAAAGTTGATCTACATAAAATAATCTCCAACTTTGCTTTTTGCCTCAACCCCAAATTCCACATGGATTTTGAATTAGTAAAAAGGGGCAAAAAGGACTTTTATAATTTGAATTTGAATTCAAATTTGATTTGTCTTCCTTTTACTTAAATTTTGATTTTTGACCAGTAACATGGCCCATTAGGATTATTTGAGTCAAATGACACATGACCTCACATGATCACATGAATTTTGACCCTTGTAGTCATGATCTTTATTTAGGATTTTGAATCACATCACATGAAATAACAACATTATGAAATAAACCTTATTTAGTGAATGCATTCAAAACTTTATACTATATGAATGCTTTGCAATGCATATGATGACATGTCAAATTTTAGTGCTAGGTCAAAACACCAGAGGTGTTATAGTTGGTGGTGTGGTGGCGGCCAGCGACGGCATGGTGGTGGAGGGCAGGGGGATCGACATAGCTCTGATACCAGGTTGGTACCGACCGGTGCTCTCCCACTGTTGGATCGTAGGTTGTATGGATGAGAGAAGGCTGGGCGTGGCTTGAAGATGGAGGATCGACATCAGGGCGCCGTGTTCTCACGCGCAAGGAAGAGACAGCGGTGGTTAGGGCAACTCCTGGCTCCCTAAGGAAGCCGAGTAAGATGATTACTCTTGCTTAAAAATCCAATTGTGCCTGATTACAAGTATTTATACTTCCATGAATAGAATTGCAAAAATAAAAACTAAATATACTAACGGGCTCTCTTAGCCACTAATGGGCTTGCGCCTAGAATACTGTAGCCTGGTCATAACAACTTATCTCCATAAAAATTTCATGATCATTGGACATCTAGATTATGAGATATGAACTGATAAAGATAGACTGCTAAGAATGATACAGAATGGACAGCATGATAAAACGAAACCCAACTATTTATTCATAATATCCCTAAACCTTAACCTTAAATAAATGACCATGGACAGGCCCACAAGTCATCACAATCATATCAAAGATCCAAATCAAACATTATTCATAATGATAAACATCTAACCATGCAACTAACACTTGTCCAACCATTAAAAGAAACTAAACACTCTTTCGCGTAACTACGCGTGTTTATTACATATTTTTAAGACTCTCCTATGGGTACGGGTCAACATTGGTCCTAGTGCTAGGGTCCCCAGACTCTCCTCTGTTCCTCAAGGGTGACTGAGTAGGTACTCCTGGCTCTTCCACATCTGAACCTCCTAGCTGCTACTTCAGTGTAGCGTTTTCACTTGCCAGCTGCATGTAGGCCTTTCCCATGACATCGAGCTCGTTCAGGGTCTGATCCAAGTCGGTGTTGGTCTCAGCCAAGCACAACAAGGTAGGCCTCAGCCTCAGGTTCACCTCTCCTAGTGGTGCAGCGATGTTGCATGTAGACTGGCCGCTCTGATGGCGGGGAAGATAGCGGTCATCCTCCCAGGCGATGTCATCGAAGTGGCGGTCGCAGTTGACCATCAATGCCTGTCGAGCTGCATCCCTGATGATGGCCGCACGTGTGAGCCATGTAGTGGTGGCACAGTGGATGTAGTGCACCCGAGTCCCCTCTCAGATGTACACTTTTGTCTCCTAGAAGCTGGTGTAGTCGGGGTGGGTCCAATGCTCTGTCTTGTACTGAACAGTGCCTCTAGGGTGGTAGCGATGCACAAGTGCAAGAAGCTTGGGGTGGTAGTAGGCATCACCCTCCAAGTCATAGTGGATCTCCGTGGTCCATCCCTGAGCCAATACTGCATTGTGATCATCATCATTGTCGTCACCCCCATTTCTACCGTCTCCTCCATCATCACCACCATCTCCACCGTCTCCACCATCTCCACCGTCATCACCTCCATTAGCATCAGAATCATCAGAGTCATCTCCATCATCGGGGTCACCAGCTCCCTCCTGGCCACCTTGTTCATGCTCCTCCATAGGATCCTCCTCAGACTCCTCTATCTCAATGGGCTCCTCGAACATGGGTCCCTCTTCTGTTTCTTCATCCATTGGATCTTCCAGCAAGTCCTCTAGAGGTTCTCCCATGGGCACCTCCATAGGTGGTTCCTCCTCCTGATTCCTCAGAGCTTCCACTAGATGCGCGCCTACCAGAGGGTGCCATGTGGCCACCCAGTCAATAGCCAGGTCCAAACCGCAGACAAGCGCGCACATTTTGTAGAAAAACCCCTCGGTTTTCGTAGAATCAACCCGCGGTACTCATCGGTTCAAAAGAATTTCTATTCAGTCCTGTTTTTATTCAATTTAGACCCTGTACTTTCCAGATTTAGTGCCTGTAGTCCTATAACTGTGAGTATTTATATTTTTAATTGTTTTAATTCAAAAATAGGTTCAATTTATTTATAGAAATGCCATTACATCTTATTTCATGCAAAACTTTCACGTTTTAAGTCCGATTTGATTGATTCTTTCGCTCACGTGTTCGTAGCAATGCGTAGAATAGATTTATAAGCTTTTCAACTTATGTTTTTACTGTTTGGTGTACTATTCTAATGGAAGTCTATCTTGTATGCATGTAATGATTGGTATGATGTACATCGCATATCTCATCATAAAGTTAATACAAAGTTTGCTTGATGGCAATATTATTACAATCACAGTGGAATAACTAGCCCAACTACCACAAGGACTCCAACTGGTGAACGTCTCCCTAGTAGTCCTGGACATCCTCCGGAAACTCTTCATATCCATTATCTGTTACCCATCTAGGATTTTCATTGGATGTAAAGCAAGTGTAAGCTCACCATGCTTAGCAAGTACATCAAAGGGATCTATGAGGCTCAAAAAGGCTTGACACTGTTTGACTGCGGTTCGCAATTTTAGTTGATCAAATTTTAGCATCCTGATTCACTACTTTAATGAACAGTCCTAACTCCCAAGTCATATCAAAGTATAGTCATGTTTATCTCAATTCCCAACCATCCATTATCCACAGTAACCACTAATCTTGAAGGATCTAGACCGCTCATATCCGTGAGCATGGCTATTATAATAGGTTAATTATTTCTACAGAAATTGTACAACTTTACCCACTGAGCCATGATTCCCAATGCCGGGGTTCGCGAGACCCACTACACCTCTTCCTAGGAAGTGTGGCAGAGTTTCACTATGAAACCCTTAGCTAGTTGCACTAACAGGTCATAGCTACAAAGGAATGGCACACGTGGGCATCATAGCACGGTGCACACCCTAACAGAAAAAGGAAAGATGCCCTCTTACCCCTTACTATACAATTTAGTTAATAGGTTAAAGTCAGAGCCATGTGACACTCGAGGTTGTACGGTCCCTCCTAGGTTGCCACTTTAGGATTAAGTCCTTATGGAGTGGCACTAGAGTACTCAACCCTATACTCTAGCCCTATTTGTTGCTAAAAAGCTCCATTTTATCACATTGCATATAGCCTTTAATCATGTTTCACAATTATTTTATGTTAAGCACTGCAGCATCTATCCAAAATGCCTAATCAAAAACCCTAGGTATCAAGGATATGTGGTACAAGTAATCATCTAGGTAAAGTCCTTAAAGGCATTTCAAATTAAACACATGCATGAATATGAATGGTAATAGTTCATAGGTAACAAGGGGCCTTTGGTACACTTGCCTTCCTCAAAGTCATCCTGGGAGTACTGCTGATCCTGCTAGGGGTCCTCAGTCACCTCAAATGGCTCACCCTCTAATCGTGATCCAATCACCAATCAAGCATCATACCAATCATTACATGCATACAAGATAGACTTCCAATAGAACAGTACACCAAATAGTAAAAATATAAGTTGAAAAGCTTATAAATCTATTATACGCATTGCTACGAACACGTGAGCGAAAGAATCACTCAAATCGGACTAAAAACACGAAAGTTATGCATGAAATAAGATGTAATGGCATTTCTATAAATAAACTAAACCTATTTTTGAATTAAAACAATTAAAAATATAAATACTCACGGTTATAGGACTGTGGGCACTAAATCTGGAGAATACAGGGTCTAAATTGAATAAAAACAGGACTAAATAGAAATTCTTTTGAACTTATGAGTATCGCGGGTTGATTCTACGAAAATTGAGGGGTTTTTCTGCAAAATGCATGTGCTTGTCTGCGGTTTGGACCTGGCTATTGACTGGGTGGCCATGTGGCACCCTCTGGTAGGCACAGTGCACCACGCATGCATGGGCACGCTAACGTGGGTGCTGACGCAGCTCTGTGGATCGAGTCCACAGCCCACGGTGGACCAAAACGGTACAGGCTAATCTGGGTCGCTCGTCCAGATTTGATGGCGCCAGAGCTTGTGGGTGAATCTCCGGTGACTGTGCGGCATCACCGGTGAACTTGCCATGGCCGAGGGCAACTGTGATCAATGATACGGCATCCTAGCGCATGAAATAATGAATGGAAGGCACAGGGATGGTTAGGAGCTCACCGCGAGTCTGATGAAGGTGTTCTCGGCGTTCGAGACGGGCTCCAGAGGCTAGGTCAATGGCGGTGGGGCTCTGGAGAGAGAGAGCGTGTGGGTGAGGTTCAATCCGAGCATGGAGTCACCAAATTGACAAGAGGGAGGTACCTACGGGTGCGGGAGGTCACGGTAGAGCTTCGAGTGGCGTCGGCGTCGAGCTCTGAGGCGTGGGCGAGGAAGAGCTATGGCGGTGGTGGTTCTCGGCTGCGAGCAGAGGATGGGAGAGGAGGCAGGGCTCGACTCGAAGTTTTGTAGGCCGGATGGTGAGTAGGGATAGGAAGGGGAGCAAGCAGGATTGGCCGCTTTCCTTCCATGGGCTACGGTGGTGGGATTTCCTACGTGGCCGTGCCATCGGCGGTGACTGGAGAAAGGAAGGTGCCGAGCGAAGAAAGGAAATGCGGGGAAGAAGAAAAGGATGCTGACAGGTGGGGCCAGAGCGTAGTGAGAGAGAGAAAGAGAAAGGGCGAGTGGCGCGGTGGCTTTGAGTGATGAAGGCTGAGCGGGCCGTGCGTTGGCGTGCGGGGCAGGCCACCGAGTTGGGCTGGTGCGCCTGGCTAGGCCGCGTGCGGTGCGCACATGGTGGAAGTGCGAGGCAGGCCGAGCAGTGGGCCGGGCGACAGGCTGGGCTACGTGCGGTAGCAGGCCAGTGCGGAAGAGAAAGGAAAAGAAAGACTAGGCCAGAATAGAATAAAGAAGATTTTTTTTTCAAAAACAAAACCTTTTCCAATTCCATTTCCTCTATTTTCAAATCTAAACCAAATTCAAATAAGATTTGAATTCAACTTTAAATCATTTAGCCCTACACTCAACCAAAAACAATATGCTTCGGCATGAATGCAACAAACATGTTTCTAAACCTTATAGTTTATTTTATTTATCCAATATTTATTATTTAGCCTAAGTTAAAAATATCTAGAAAATGTAATAAAGGTTAAGAATAAATTGCTAATTTGTCATAGAATTTTTGGGTGTTACACAATACCGAGGACCATACCCTACATGCCTACAGGAAAGTATCATCAAGATATGACAAGACGGACACTTTAAGCCCTTCCAGGCATGTCAGAGCCTAAATAGTGTTGTAGGTGTCGACATTTGTCTTACAATGTTGTGGGCGCCGCCATTTGCCCTCAGGCACGGATCTTGACAGAAGCATTTGACAACCACTACGGTCTAGGAGGAAACTCACATCATCTATAGTGACAGACGTGCGATCACTACACCGTCTGCTCCCTGTAGGGTCGCAGATCAACACCCTGGTTCATCACGCCGCCCACTAGGGTGGGATGGGATGTGACCACTTGCTAACAAAGCCAGAACATGGCATCATCAGCGGACAGACGCCCAGCGCGGTCCTATCAGGATCAGTGGACATGCACCCAGCATGGAACTATCCCTGGCACTATCTATTGTGTCAGCGGGGCTCGCTCAGAGGAAAAGGAACACCCCGCATCTTTGAAGGACCTCCTTTGCCTCTGGTTTTTCTTCTTTCTCCCATCTATAATCCTTGCTTCCTCTTGGTCTATAAAAGGGAAGGCAGGACACCCCACTAAGGGGATTGAAAAAACACATCACACATAGCTGAGCAGCAAC
Source organism: Miscanthus floridulus (assembly GCF_019320115.1). NCBI lineage: Eukaryota > Viridiplantae > Streptophyta > Magnoliopsida > Poales > Poaceae > Miscanthus > Miscanthus floridulus. The sequence continues at coordinate 59,142,896 of NC_089580.1, read as the reverse complement.
CAAGCTCTTGGCAGCCATTTGACCTTTCCATCAGAGACATGGAACCTATCCCTCTCTCGCCCATTTATAACCCCTACTATAAACTTTTCAGAGCTAATAACACGAGCAACAGCCATGAATTGGACGTAGGCATATTCTACCCGAACCATTATAAACCTTGTGCCTTTTAGTACACCATCTAGGTTAGACGCGCAATAACACAAATTTACTCATTGGTGTTTACTCAAAACACCAACAGTGGCCAATGGTCTCTGTAGCGTTGCGCAGATTGAACAGGAACATTGTCGGGGTGCTCTGGATGAGGTATTCTAGGGAGAGCGGCTCTCCTCCGACAAGCTACACCATGACGTTGGCGAACGAAAAGGCGAGGTGGCGCAGGTCCTCCTGGGATGGTTGGGGTCCTAGGAAGACACCGAGCTGGCACTCCAACCTCCCATAGCCAAAGTCGAGGAGCTAGTCGCTCCTGTGGGAGCAGGCCTCCAGTGCATACAGCTACAACTCTACAAGCACCTCAGCGATCATGTCGAAGCTAGAGAAGTGGAGAGGTTGGACGGCAGCGGGAGCCCGCACCAGCTCTCCCTCCATCGTGACGATGAAGTCTAGGTCCCCAAAACACATGTGCGCACCTGGGACCCAGCTCACGTTGTGACTAGCCATCCGAGGCCTGGTGTCGATGTCAAGACGCGCAAAAGGCCCCTACCTAGCACGCCAACTGTCGGTGTTTTGAGTAAACACCAACTAGTAAATTTCTAATATTGCACATCTAGCTTGGATGGTGTGCTAAGAGGACATGAGGTTTATACTGGTTCAGGTAGAATGTTGCTACATCTAGTTCATCGCTGTTGCTCATGTTACTAGCACTGAAAATTTGTAGTAGGGGTTACAAACGGGCGAGAGAGGGATAGGTCCCAAGTCTCTGGTGAAAGAAGCGAATGGGTGCCGAGGGCTCCATCGCTGCTCGGCTGTGTGTTCGAGGTTTGATGAGTTGATTGGGTTTGAATGGTTTTGATTGAGTTCTTATCCGATGCCCCCTTTTGGGGTGCCCTGCTTTCCCTTTTATAGGCCAAGGGAAAGCACGGGTTCTTGTCCGATGCCCCTATTGGGTCACTGAGTGCTTATTCTCCTTCATGCAGGTCCTACCGACCCTATAGACGTCAACAGGGATAGCTCCGCATCATGGCCCTATCTGTCACTAGTGCCATGTGCAGGCATCATCTACCGGTCATGGCGCTCCACTCCGTCCTGGCGGATGTCGACGTCGTGGTGAATCGACGCGCCTATCAGTGTTTGTACGACGGTTAGGTAGAACAGCACTAGTACGCCCAATGCTGTTCCTGATGTGAGTCCCCAAGCATGGCCCATCATGGCCACGGGTTGTATCGGGGCATGTCGGTCTCTTCCTGGGTGTCAGAAATTTGACCTAGGCCCATACGATTGGACCTGGAGTGGTTGGCGGTGGTATGGGTCTTCATCAGACAAAACAGATTCCCCAACCTCGGGGTCAGGCGAGGCAAGTCTCCCCCTAAAGGCTGGGTGAGACGAAGCTAGCCCTCAGGGATTAGGCAAGGCGGAGCCCGTGGCTCCCAGGTCAGGCGAGGAAGAGCTCACCCTCAAAGGTCAGGTGAGACAGGGCCCGCCCTCAGACGTTGGGTGAGGTGGAGCTAGCCCTCAGAGGTCAGGTGAGATAGGGCCCGCCCTTAGACATCGGGCGAGGCAGAGCCAGTGGCCTCGATGTCGGGTAAGGTGGAGCCTATCCCTAGAGGTTAGGCGAGGCAGATCGCATGACCTGGGGGTTAGGCGAGGCAAAGTCCACACCCAGAGGTCGGGCAAGGCGGAGCCAGCCCTCAGACATCGGGTGAGGCAGAGCCTACAACCTTGGGGTCGGGCGAGATGGAGTCCGTGACCAGAGGTTAGGTGAGGCGGAGCCTACAGCCTTGGTGTCAGGCGAGGCGGAGTCCATGACCAGAGGTCAGGCGAGGTAGAGAATGCGTATCTAGGGTCGGTTGGAGCTATAGTCGTGCCCTTGACTATCGGGATGAATTAATGTTTAATGACCATTAGCCCCTCCTCTTCAGGTACCCTAGTAATGGTCCCCGACACTAAGTAGGATAGACATCCAATTGAGGTGGGGTGGTGGAGGTCGAGCGGCATCATGTGAATCGGTGGGGTGGAGGGAGGGAGGCAGAGGCCGAGCAACATTGTGTGGATCTAGAGTGCGTCTGTGACTCCCGAGTTGGGAGATGGCATTGACAAACAGATGAGATGGAAGATTGAGAATAGGTGGAGATGGAGGAGGCCATTTATATCTAGGGTTGAGAAGGATTGGCCCAGAATAGTGTCAGCCCCACTAATCGTGTCATGCCTATGCCATCACTACAGGTGGTCATGCTCTTGCCGGCAGTGGCACTATGGACTTTCGTGCGAGGTCATGCTAGGACCGTGCTTTTTTGGGTCATGCCTAGTGTCGCCCTGGCCATCTATAATTGCAAATGGGTCTAAGGACTTGGACTTTTATAAGATAAAGTTTACCAAAGGGAGCTAGGCAGGAAGAGGTGGGTGCCATAGTGCTCAGATGCATTAGTGGGTCGCAAGATGAAAATCTTTGATACCAAAGATGATATGGTAGCTAGGGATCTCGGTGGGGTTCATGGCCCTCTCGATGCTGATGGCGGCTCATAACCCTTTGTAGGGGCGGCTCGTAACCCTTTATAGGCATGGTTTGGCCAGCCGCCCCAACCAAACCGTCTCTACAAATCATGCATTTGTAGGGGTGGTTCTCAGGCCGCCTCTACAAATCAATTTGTAGGGGTGGCTGTAGTACCAACCGACCCTATAAACTAATTTGTAGGGGCCCTACAAATCAATTTGTAGGGGCGGCTGTAGTGCTAGCTGCCCCTATAATACCTATTTGTAGGGGCGGTTCAGTCTAGAATCGCCCCTATAGTATGTTTTCCCGCCAAAAAAATCAAATTCGACCAGAACACTGTTTGTTTTCATGTATTCCATCCAGCGTTCACGTTGCCGAATGCCCCATGACCAATGCTCCAAACTGCATTTGCGTTGCCGAACGCCCCGCAACCAACGTTCCGAACCACATTCGCGTTGCCAAACGCCCCACGACCAGCATTCTGAACCCCTTAGACTACAAGCACAAGAGTATTATATAAACTACAATTACAAGTCCAATTCATAAGAATATATACAATCCATCATTAAATAGACATAATTCACAAGGTGTCGACGAAATATGGTCGGCAGTCTACCTAGGGGTATGCCCAAGGTAGTAGATTATCGGCAGACAGATGCGCAAGCCCCAAACAAGACGGTGACGCAAGACAGACATGAGGTTTTATCCAGGTTCGGCCGCCAAGAAGGCGTAATACCTACGTCCTGCGTCTAATTTGTATTGCTGTATGTCAATGAGAGATGTTTTTTAGAGGGGTCCCCTGCCCGCCTTATATAGTCCGGGGGCAGGGTTACAGATCTGGAAACTAATCCTAGTCAGTTACAATTGCCATATGTGGCCGGATAAGGATTCCTATTCTAACCGACCAGGATCCTACTTGATCGCCAAATCCGTCTTGATTCCTTGTGCGGGACTCCGATCAGGTTAACCGGGCCGCACGTCGTCTTTCGGGTGGACCGAACCCATCGATCCGGGCTAGCCCAAGCTTAGCCGTAAGGGTATAGGGGTTAATACCCCCACAGCTAGTCCCCGAGCATCATGTATTATGCTGCGACACGCCATTTTAACCTTCTCCGATAAGTGAGGCTTGAATCCTTGACGCCTCCGACCACCGTCATCACCGGAGAAGTAGGTTGTCCGAAGAATGTATGGTGCTCTTAAGAAAAAAGAAATAGATTTCTGTCCTGAGAAGTGTGCCCACTTGTATTTCTGAAAAGAAATGTAAGTGGTCTTGAAGCATAGCGTCCTTGATCATCAGAGGCATAGGGGTCGAAAAACAAACACATTCACCGCAAGGTGAAGTGTGCCCACTTAGTCCCCGAGCCTGGTAGTAGGTGATGTAGGCACGTGGTGCCAGGGTCTAAAAAGAATTCCCAGTTAAGTTGAGAATCCAACCGTCGTACAGGCGATACAAGATGCACCAGTAGGTGCATCGTACCGATGTAGTCCCCGAGCTTGCTGGAAGGCGAGGTATGAGCCTTGTAGCAAGGTCTAAAGAAATGTCTCTTAACTGTATGTGAGTATAAATCACATGTAGCCAAGGAGAACCATTATTCAAGCAGTGGTCGGGGCAGTCCCCGAGCATGTTAATAATCCTTACAATCATTGAAAACACAGGGGTCGATTTAAACAAACACATTCACCGCAAGGTGAAGTGTGCCCACTTAGTCCCCGAGCCTGGTAGTAGGTGATGCAGGCACGTAGTGCCAGGGTCTAGAAAGAAATTCCGCTGAAGTTAAGAATCCAATTGCCGTACAGGCAAAACAAGATACACCGGCAGGTGCATCGTACCGACGTAGTCCCCGAGCTTGCTGGAAGGCGAAGTATGAGCCTTGTAGCAAGGTCCAAATAAATGTCTCTCAACTGTATGTGAGTACAAATCACATGTAGCCGAGGACAGCAAAACTCCAAGAAGTGGTCGGAAGAGTCCCCGAGCACAGCGGTGGTCATAGCAACTCCTGAGTATGGTAATGGTCGGAGCAGTCCCCGGGCACGGCCGTGGTCGGAGCAGTCACCGTGGTCGGAGTTGTCCCCGAGTGATAGAATGGTCTGGGCAGTCCTTGAGCACAAAAGTGGTCTGGGCAGTGCCCGAGCACAAAAAGTGGTCTGGGCAGTGTCCAAGCATAGAAGTGGTCAGGGCAAATCCACGGTCACGTGCGCTGCTTGTACTATTATTTGGTGTATTTATTTTTCTCTATTTTCTGCCAAGTCCAGTCTGACACGTCTGGTCAAAAAAGCAATTAGGTATAGTACGTCATTCTATCTTCTTATTTTTTCCTGGCAAACAGTCGGTTGACACCTATATTGAGGTGTGTCAGTGTGGGCCCTCTTACACCATCAACGAAGAGGCGCGTACACTGTTAACGAAGGAGCGCGTTTATTGGCGCAGATCTCGAGGTGGTGTGAACAACCGTCCGCTGCGCGTGCGCACGTCTCCCAAGAAACTCGGGCGGACGAAACGACGGTACTCTTTGTTATTTATAATATAGATCTGGCAAGTTACTGTCACCATTCCCCATCGTCATTCGCCACCGCCACCTTCGTCTTCCTCTTGCCAAACCCTATTCCTCCGATAAACATCGCCAAATCCCCTTGCCACCGCATCCACCCCCCTAGAAAGGATAGAGTAATGGCGAGGAGAGACGCCCAGAAGAAAGGCGGAATCATGGCGAAGGAGTGGTGGAAGTCTCGGAGCAACGAGCAAACCATCGAAGACCTCGTCGCCATGGGGGTGCTCCACAACAAGGCCCTCGCTGGATGGCGCGCACCAGAAGGAGAAAACTTCCCCGATCCACAACCAGGTGAGATCGTGGTTTTCGAAGATTTCTTCAAACAGGGTTTTGGGATTCCAGTGCACCCTTTCCTTCAGGGTCTCTGCTTGTACTACGAGATTGGGATTTGCAATCTGCATCCCAACTCAATTCTTCTCGTCTCTACCTTCATCCATCTCTACGAGGCGTATGGTGGCTTCCAGCCCTATTTCGACCTCTTTCGCCACCTGTTCTGTCTTCGGAAAAAAGGGAGCGGTGGCTCGAAGATCGCTGGAGGCGTCTACCTGAACCTGCGTGATGGCATGAAGGCCCAATACTTGCACTGCCCCTAGAACACCTCATTGGACGAGTGGTACAAGAAATGGTTCTACATCCGTGAAGAGCCGAACACCATCACTCTGTGCGACGTGGGGCTAATTCCAGAGAAGAAAAATAGCTGGTCGGAGAAGCCCAAGAACTTGGAATAGATCGCCGAACTGCTCAGGATGATCCCGTGGGGAAGGCTTGATGGCCCGAGCGTGGTCGGCAACTTCATTAGCCGACGAATTCAGCCATGCCAGAAAAGGATTCATCCTGGCTTCGAGTACCAAGGGGGCACGGATCCAACAAGGACCAGGAAAGAGCCGCTCGACAAGACGGAGATCAAGGCCAGGATTGGAGAGCTGTTCAACCTGGCCGATCCCAATTATGTTGCGCTGAACGCCATCGAGCACGCCTTCAAGCTGGCTCGACCTCCCCCAAAGGTAAATGACGCCTCCTTTTAACTGTAGAGTCATGTTGTATCAAAAAAATAACTGTTTTTTCCTTCATTTTGTGTCTCAGTGTAATGGCCGTGACCGGGCAGAAGTGTTCGTGTCGCCTCCCCCCAGTGTAGAATGGCCGCAAGCTACCGGCCCAGCTGCCCAGACTAGCGCCAGGACCGACGATGTTCACTGGGCGGTACTCGAGACCGTAGAGGACGCCTCGACCAGAGCCGCTGGCAAGCGTCCGGCTGCCAGCAAACGACGTCAAGCCATCTTCCCCCTGTCGGACGACGAAGCAGAGGATGCGGACATCTTCCGGCTCGTCCCCCGAAAGAGGAGAAGGTAGGTGGGACCGACGGAGCAGGGTGGCTCCTCTGGGCCAGTAGTGGTCACAGCACCGACCACTACAACACAGAGGACAGGCGAAGGAAACATGCCGCATCATACTCCGATGCCCGTACCGGAGGTTGAAAAAGTCCCGGTGGAAACTGTCGAGCAAGCGGAGCAGGGGCGGTCGAGAAGACGTTCCTTCGCCACATCCTTCCGCAAGTCGAAACTGTAAGTATCTATATTTTTGATGTAAGCTTGCATTTTGCATTGGATGCTATTATCTTCTGAATTTGTCTCTGAATGCATTAGATCGGCGTCCACCGAAAGCCCCGACCAGCTAGCTGGGTGCGGAACGTCCTCACCAACAACGGCGGGACAAACTGCCTAGCAACCAGCCGTGGAGGAGCCCATGGCAGGGACTCTGCCTGGGCCTCAGCAGGCGGACGACCAGACGCCAGTCCCTGAGCAGCTGGTCAAGAAGACAACCGAGCAGAATACAAGTGCTCCAAGCACGAACCCTACTGAGGCGGATACCATGGTGCCAAGGGAGCTGGATCTAGCCGAGGGGCAGCAGCCAGAAGTTGCCCAGAACATGTTTGCCGATGCGATGGCTCGTGGGAAAGCCCTGGTGGTCGTGGAGTCTGCGAACTCCAGACCAGTGCCGCCTCCCGAACAGGAGGCTGAAGAGGAAGAAGTGGAAGAAGTCCTAGGTCGTCCCCAAGATAGGCGACAACATGTATATGTGTCACGCTATCGGAACGACGAATGGGTCATGCACGAGGAAATCCCAGAGGTTGAAGAGACCTTAAGAGTCAAACGGGCGGCCAAGCGTCTGGTGACGGAAGTCCAGGTATTTTTGGCTTGAGTCCTTGACCCTGTTGTGTAGTCGAACTGTCTGACGTAGCTTGTCTATATGCAGGACTTGATGAAAACTGCAAGATACCGAAAAAGGTGCTTCGACCAGATAGAAGGAATCACGACGACCAATAAGGAGCTGACGGCTGAAGTGGAACGCCTACGGCACCAACTTGAAGCCGCCGACCAGGAGAGGACAGACCGAGAAGCACAGAACCAAAACCTGGTCGGCCAGCTCAAAAACAAAGAGCGGGAGAGAACAGGTAAGTTTTCACCGTATCATAGCAAGTGCGGGACTTGTGTTATTGTGTTCTTGGCAGTAATAGCTGTAATGCAGGTTTAGAAGCTGAAGTGACCCGCCTCTAGGGGGAGAATAGCCGTGTGCTTGCAGAATGTGGTCGCCTAAAGGAGGACAATGAGAAACTGGCACGCATCCAGTCGGAACTCCAAGACCACACTACCAGAATGAAGGACGACCTGAAAAATAAGCACTCCAGACCACCTTTCTCATTCTATTGCCCACCTTGCCTTGTCGTGTCATCACGTTTGATGTCTTGTACTGTTTTCAGTTTTGAAAGTCAATGCCAAGAGGCACCTAGAGGCCGTGATCAAGGAGCGTGACGACTGGAAAGCACAATGCCTTAAGGCCACCGAGGAGCGGGACACGTGGAACAAGCGGTGCCAAGAAATGGCAACTAGCATTGTGCCCGTCCTCAACCTTATCGACCCGGCGCTCACAAAGGAAGAGCTAAGGACGCCCCAGCTCGGATTGGTCGAGAGATGCAAGTAAGCATGGGGATGGTTCCAAGAATTCATGAAGGAGGCGGGTGAGTACACGGGTGCCCATGTGCTAAGCATGGTGCGTGCTCACTACCCCCTGATCAATCTCAAACGCTTGGAGGCTGGGTACCAGAAGGAGATAGACCCAGACAAGGCCGAAGAGCTTCGGACAGCCTAGCTAGACTTGTCGTCAAAGATAATTGGCGATATTAACCTGTGCGGAGGTGGGACAGCACCTGTGTAGGGTATGCCATCGACAAGCCAGCTGGAAATGCCATCAGCTGCAAGCCAACCAATGAAGCCTGCGGTCTCGACTAGCCAGGCACCGGCAGGGCCATCCCCTTCAGCTTGACTAGCTCAAGAGTCCCCGAGACTCGAGTAGGGTATCAGAGGCGGCGAGCAGTAAATGCCATGCACCCCGACCAGCCAATGTAATAGGCTTAGAGCTGTAGAAGGAGGACATAGTTGTGTTATTGTAAACTTGAGCCTCTTCAGGCAAGCTTGTAATAACGTAACTGTATATCATTATAAGCTTGTTTGTTTTATACAAAACGCACTTAAGCTTGAATTTTTTTTGTTGGTGTAACTAAGTGGGAACGTGTTAACGTTCTGTTTAGTTGTACCATTTTGCTCGACACGTCATCCTGAAAAGTTTGTGTGGCCCTAGTCTGGCATGTGGTCGGAATGTGAGGTACTATGACCTATGCACACATGGACGTAGACAAGTCAAACCAGGGGGGACCTGCCGATCACCCGCAACGTAGAGAGCGGATCCCGTGCACGTGTTGGGAGGAACCAGGGACAGGGCCTGCTCTGAAAACCGTAGAAGGAGTGGTGGTCGGCTTGTACTGGCTTAAGTTAGAATAACCATAAAATTCGGAGTGACACATTAGAGTGGTCGGAGAAATCATAGTTGCTTTAGTAAAGTAAATCGAAAATACAAGTAGAGTACATATCTCAGTAGTTAAGCATAGAAACGTCTAAGCTTGTCGATGTGCCATGAGTTTGGTACGTCCGTGCCGTCCAGATGAGCTAACCTATAAGACGTTGGACGTGTGACTTCCTTGATCATGAAGGGTCCCTCCCATGGGGTTGCGAGTTTGTGGACACCAGCCTGGTTCGTCTTCCACTTCAAGACTAAGTCCCCGACCACGAAGAAACGCTCTTTAACGTTCTTGTTGTAGTACCTACGCAAAACAGCAAGGTATTTGGCCGTGCGTACGCAAGAATCAAGCCTTTTCTCCTCTGCGCTGTTGACTTCTAGCTCCCGTACTTCATTGACCTTGCCTTCGTCGAAGTTCTCTACCCGTGCTGATCTGAAAGCTATATCTGGTGGGAGGACTGCCTCAGCGCTGTAAACCATAAAGTATGGTGAGACGCCGGTGTTACGACTGGGCTGAGTTCGGAGGCCCCAGCCCACGGCTGGTAACTCCTTGAGCCATCTTCCAGGAGCTTTATCGTTTTCTTTGTACATCCTCTTCTTCAATGCGTCCAAGATCATGCCATTTGCCCGCTCGACTTGTCCATTAGCTCTAGGATGCGCCACCGAGACGTATTTTACAACTATGCTCCTTTCATCGCAGAAGTCCCAAAAAGCGTTCCCGGTGAACTAAGTACCCAGATCAGTAATGATGCTGTTGGGCACGCCGAAACGGTGGATGACCTGGTCGAGGAATGTGACAGCTTTCTCTGAGGATGCCTGTACCAGAGGCATGTATTCTATCCACTTAGAAAACTTATCAATTAGCACGAAGACGCATGTAAATTTCCCAGGAGCTGGTTTGAAAGGCCCGATCATGTCCAGTCCCCAGCATGCGAAGGGCCAAGAGGCTGGAATCGTCTGGATCTCATGTGCTGGTACATGGATTCTCTTGGAGAAGAACTGACAACCCTCACAGCGGCGGACTAGCTTCTCTGCGTCGGCCACTGCTGACGGCCAATAGAACCCTGCTCAAAAAGCCTTACCGACTAGTGTTCTTGAGGCCACGTGGTTGCCGCAGGAGCCAGAGTGGATTTGGTCTAGGAGATGCTTGCCTTCCTCCTGGGTTATGCACTTCATCAAGATTTCCTCCTTAGCATTTTTGCGCCATAACTTGCCATCGACGAGCAGATACTGCTTACTACGACGCATCAGGCGCTCATTTTCTGTTCGATCGATATAACCGCTACCATCTGTTAAGTACTTGATGAAAGGTGTTCTCCAGTCCGGCTCATGAGTGGTCGGAAGCAGCTCGGTTGTGCTCGGCGCCGGAACCGTAGCCACTAATTGCTGGTCTGAAACTTTGTCGGTCGTTGAATCTTCGTCTTCAATGGAAGGCGTGAGCAGGTCTTGGACGAATACGCCATGTGGGATTTTGGCTCGGGATGATCCTAACTTTGACAACGCATCCGCTGCCTGGTTCTTGTCCCGGACCACGTGTATGTACTCGATGCCATAGAACCTGCCTTCCAGCTTTCTTATCGATTTGCAATATGCGTCCATCTTTTCACTGGTCGTGTCCCAGTCCTTGTTGAGTTGGTTGATGACCAGAGCCGAATCTCCATAGACATAGAGACGTTTAACTCCAAGCTCAACCGCAATTCGTAGACCATGCAGGCATGCTTCATACTCGGCGGCATTATTAGATGCAGGGAAATAAATCCTGAGGACATACCGGAGCTGCTCCTTGGATGGTGACACAAAAAGAACTCCTGCTCCCGCACCGTCAATGTTGAGAGAACCGTCGAAGTACATCGTCCAATATTCGTCGGATCCCGGAGAGGCAGGCGTGCTTAAGTCTGTCCACTCGACGATGAAATCGACGAGTGCCTGAGACTTGATTGTAGTACGGCTTGCAAATTCCAAGGAAAGGGGCATAGCTCCATTGCCCATTTGACGATGCGCCCGTTCGCATCCTTATTGCGAATGATGTCCCCCAAAGGATACTCGGTCATGACCACCACACGATATCCGTCGAAGTAATGTCTCAACTTTCGGGATGTTATCAGTATGGCGTAGAGCAGTTTCTAAATCTGTGGGTACCTGGTCTTGGATTCATTGAGTACCTCACTAATGAAATAAATTGGCCGCTGTACCTTGTAGGCATGGCCCGGCTCGTCGCGCTCGACCACCATTGTAGTGGAAACCACCCGATCGGTTGCCGCAATGTAAAGTAGGAGAGTTTCGTCTTCTCTGGGAGCAGTAAGTACCAGAGGTGATGTGAGGTATTGTTTTAGCTGCGTGAAGGCAGCGTCTGCTTCCTCCGACCACTCAAACTTCTCGGACGCTTTGAGCAGTTTGAAGAACAGTAGTCCTTTTTCTCCTAATCTTGATATGAAATGGCTTAGAGCAGCCATGCAGCCGGTAAGCTTCTGGACATCCTTCACCTTTTTTGGGGGCTTCATGTCTAAGACAGCTTTGACTTTCTCTGGGTTAGGGCGTATGCCGTCGTAACTGACGACGTTGCCGAGCAATATGCCAGAAGGGATACCAAAGATGCACTTCTTTGGGTTTAATTTCCATTGGAACGTATTAAGGGCTGCGAAGGTGCGTTCCAGATTGTCAACAAGGGTATGTGCTTCCTTGGTTTTGACAACTATATCGTCGACATAAGCCTCGACGAGGCCGTCTTTTATCTCGTCGTTGAGGCAGGCCTGTATAGCGCGTTGGTAGGTAGCCCCAGCGTTTTTGAGCCCGAACGACATAGTCGTGTAGCAGTAGGCGCCGAAAGGCGTGATGAAAGATGTCTTGATCTGGTCGTCCTTTTTGAGAGCGATCTGGTGATAACCAGAGTAGCAATCGAGAAAGGAAAGCAGCTCGCAACCGGCGGTTGAATCTACGACCTCGTCTATGCGAGGTAAGCCGAAGGGGTCCTTAGGGCAGTGTTTGTTGAGATCAGTGTAATCAACGCACATTCTCCATTCATTATTCTTTTTGCGTACAAGAACCGGGTTAGCTAACCATTCCGGATAATACACTTCTTTGATAAATCCGGCTGCCAAAAGCCGTGTAACTTCTACCCTAATCGCCTCCTTTTTGTCACGAGCGAACCATCGTAGCTTCTGCTTGATTGGTTTGGCCTTGCTATTGACATTTAAGGAGTGCTCAATCAAGTTCCGAGGTACACCGGGCATGTCGGAAGGTTTCCATGCAAACACATCCACGTTGCCCCTCAAGAACCTGACGAGCGCGTCTTCCTATTTGGGATCCAGGTCGGCCCCGATGAGGGCCGTTTTGCTGGGATCGCCCTCGACCAGCTGGATCAGTCTTGTGCTCCTTGGACCTGATGTTCTTGCGTGGAGCCTCGAGCTCTGGGATCTCCAGGTGGTCGGCCGAGGTCTTCTTAGCGTCGAGCATGGTCTCGACCATGCGAATAGAGAGGTCGTGGGCCTCTGCTATTTTGAAGCTAGTCGTCCTCGCAGGTATAAGCTGCGTATACGTTGCCCCTGAGGGTTAAAACTCCTTTCTCAGTAGGCATCTTGAGCACCAGATACCTGTAATGAGGTATGGCCATGAACTTGGTGAGCGACGGTCGACCAAGAATAGCATGGTAGGTGCCGTCGAAATCAGCGACCACGAAGTTGACGTAGTCGGTGCGGAAGTGGTCCTGGAGTCCCAAATTGCACAGGTAGCGTGATCTACCCGAGAGGTGTGGAGCTCTGTCCGGGGAGAACGCCCCAGAACTGTGCCTCGTACGGCTTCAGGTCCGCCTAGGCTATTTTCAGAGCGGGCAGGCTGTTCTTGAACAGTATATCAATGGAGCTGCCGCCGTCGATCAGTACCCAGTCGAATTGAACCTTGTTGATACAAGGATCGAGGACCAGGGGAAAATGCCCTGGCTCGGGTATGGCGGCCCATTGGTCCTTCCTGCTGAAGTAGATTTCACGATGAGACCACGGAGGAAGTCGCGGATCGGTGAGAAGGTTGTCGGTGTTTGCCACGTTCAAGCAAGCGCAGGCGAGCAGCTTGCGTTCTCGTTTGGTCTCAATGGACACCTTGCCGCTGATGATGGTGTGCACGCGATCAGTCGGCTTGACGTATTTATGACGAGGGTCTGCATCGTCGTCGTCGTTGTCCTCGTTGCGCTGTTCCCCCGCGTCGTTAGGCTTGTCGGACGTATCCAGAGCCTGTTGACACGTGTAGATAGTCTTGAGGACGCGGCAATTCTCCATGGTGTGGTTCGACTTAGGATGGAGCTGGCAGGGCCCCTTCAATGCTTTGGCGTAGTCGTCCTCGTAGTTACGATGTCCGCCGCCCTTTTTCACGGTATTGACCTCGCCGTCGTCTTCCCGAGCGCGCTTGCTCCTATAATCGTCATGGCGGTTGCGCCGCTGATTACGTTGATCACGGTGGTCGCGGGAGTCGTTGCGCTGGTTGCGGCGGTCAAAATTGTCGTTCCGACCACGATTGCTGCGGTAATCGTCGTGGTGTGGGGGGTGGTCGGAGCGTGGAACCCTTGCTGCTTCTTCAACGATTATCTTTTTAGCGTCGTCAGCGTCCATGTATTTCTTAGCAGTGGCCAAAAGCGCTATGACTGATTCGGGTCTCTTCTAGAGGAGCTTGTCTCTTAGGGCGTCGTGGAAGCGGAGGCCGGTGACAAAAGCCTCGATTGCTTCGTTGTCGGAGATTGATGGGACCTTGATGCGCATCTCCGAGAAACGCCGAACGTACTCGCGTAGTGGTTCATCCTTCCGATCTCGGATCCATTGCAGATCGTACTTGTTGCCGGGTTGTTCACAAGTAGCGATGAAATTGTCGATGAAGGCCTGCCTGAGCTCCTGCCAAGAGTCAAAATAGTTCGCTGGCAAGCTAACCAGCCATTGGTGACCTGCATGACCAACAGCGACTGGGAAGTAGTTAGACATGACGTGCTCGTCAGCCATGGCTGAGCGGCACGCAGTTTCGTAGAGCATGACCCATAATTCGGGGTTTTCCTTGCCGTCGTACTTCTGAAGTTTCTCGAGTTTGAAATTCTTGGGCCATATGACTTGGCGAAGGTGTGGAGTGAACTGCTTCAAACCCGGCGGGCCGTGGGCAGTGTCATATTCCATACGGCGATAGCTTTCATGGGATGCACGATCGTTGGCTCTCTGGTTGATGCGAGCGCGCAGATCACGTCCAACGAGGTAATGGCGGAGATCGTTATTGCCATCGCGGCGATCTCGATTGCCATCTGGATTAGCCCTGCGACCGTGGTTATCACAGCGATTGTCATGGTTATCTCGGCGGTTGTCGCCTCGAACGTCGTGGCGGTTATCCTCCCGGCGGTGGTTGTCGTCCCGACCACCATCATGACCACTATTTCCGCCTTGACGGTTGTCCGATGGGTCGTTATTGCGTGAGCCACGTTGGTTGAGTGGCTATGAGCGACTTGAGTATTGGCGGCTGTGGCTTGATTCGACAGAAACGGATGGAGCCCGGGCTTGATTCATCTCTGCGGTCTGAGCCATAGCAGCCGTCAGATAAGCTTGTATGTCATCACGGATTGCTTGGGTCTTGGCAGTGTTGGGCAGCCGCTGCATTGTCGCCATGGCGATGGCTACGTTGGCGCTTGGGGTCTTGAAGACTTGTTTGTCCAACACCCTGTCGAAAGCATTGTTGAGGTCACGTGGTTGGACCCTTATGCGTCGTGCCTCCTGGTCTGCTTTAGCTTCGATTTGCCGGCGATTAAACCAGTTAATATTGCATGCTTCGCGTGCAGTCTTTTCTTGTTCTGTTTCGCCAACTGCTGGCGGCTCGTCATTGCTGACAACATGGATCAAATCCCCTCGTCTTGGCGGGAAAGACGGAAAATGGGGGAAACCCGGGGCGTGGTCTGGTAGATCCAGATCGTATTTGACGCCTTCATCTTCGTGATGCTAAAGCTCGGTGTGGACAGATGCGTTGGATGCGATGCCGGATGAGGAGCTGGAGTCACCCTCTCGGACTGTGTGGACGGATCCTTCTTGATAATCTTCAATCCGGACCATGTTGACGATGTTGCATGGCTTCGGCCGAGATCGGTGTATAGGGCACAGATCCGAGCGGCGTCGCAGGTTGTACGCATAGCTGGAGGCAGTGTTTTGCAGGTCGTAGGGCTAGACCTGGTGGTTCTCCGTCGGGACTTTGTACTCGCAGAGTCGGAGACCCGTCGCGACGGCTGGCTGGCGACGAGCGAAACGCCCCTCAGGAGTTGATACGACCACAAGATCTGTTCCAAGTCGCGCAGGACGACTGGTCCGAGCTGGTCGGATAGATCTGTTGTGGGGAGCTGTTACCTGCTCGTTAGGTTGGCTTTGAATCGTACTTACCAGAGCCAGGGTTTCAGCGAGTTGGATGCCGACCCGATCAACGGAGTCGAGCAGGTCGGTGTTGTCGATCTGCTTTCCTCTGTAGCGGGGAAGCGGATGACGGGTTGTCGGCATGGCTGTAGGCGTGGTCGGAGCCAGATGTCCCGTGGTTGGAGCCAGGTCCATCGTGGTTGGAGCCGTATCCGTTGTGGTTGGAGCCGTGTTCACCGTGGTCGGAGCCGTGTTCACCGTGGTCGGAGCTGTAGCCGATGCAGGTGAAGTAGTCGTCGGTGCAGGTTGAATCCACGCCTCCTCCGTGGTCATGGCGATGGAGTCGTCGGAGCCGGTGGTCCAGGTGATCTGGCCGACGGTGAACGTGAGGCCGTTGGGCGTAGCCACAGAGCCGGAGACGATGACCATCTTGTTTGCTTGGAGAGCAGTATGCACACCCCCTACCTGGCGCGCCACTGTCGACGAAATATGGTTGGCAGTCTACCTAGGGGTATGCCCAAGGTAGTAGATTATTGGCAGACAGATGCACAAGCCCCAAACAAGACGGTGACGCAAGACAGACACGAGGTTTTATCCAGGTTCGGCCGCCAAGAAGGCGTAATACCTACGTCCTGTGTCTGATTTGTATTGCTGTATGTCAATGAGAGATGTTTTTAGAGGGGTCCCCTGCCCGCCTTATATAGTCCGGGGGGCAGGGTTACAGATCTGGAAACTAATCCTAGTCAGTTACAATTGCCATATGTGGCCGGATAAGGATTCCTATTCTAACCGACCAGGATCCTGCTTGGTCGCCAAATCCGTCTTGATTCCTTGTGCGGGACTCCGATCAGGTTAACCGGGCCGCACGTCGTCTTTCGGGTGGACCGAACCCATCGATCCGGGCTAGCCCAAGCTTAGCCGTAAGGGTATAGGGGTTAATACCCCCACACAAGGTAAAACCAATGTCAAATTCCACACACATTGTTATCAATGTCCTAGAGCTAGCCTTTCAGTCTCATGAAGGTGTTGGTACTGAGGATTACTACCTAAGTCAGACTCTCGGTCATGGTAGGCGCCTTTGACATGTACAATCTGGTCCAATATGAAGTTGAAAAGGTCGCCGACAAGCTCTAAGAGTTGGTCATCCTTGTATGGGTCTATTTTCATTTCTCTCTCTTCTTTCCACTACAAGAGAACAAGTTTCAATTTAGTATTTCATACCATGTATGAAGTTTTTATACTATAGGTGAAGAGGTTCAAACTTACCCTTAAGGGGTGTCGCCTGTAGGCACCAGTGTTACTCATCATAGAACATATATAGTATCCACAATGTACACTCCCAGGCTTTTGCTTGGGGCACTATGTGTTTTGCATATGAAAATGTTAAGTAATGCTTTTAACAACCATGTAATGGAGTACTAAAGAAGTAAGTTACACTTACCGCACATAGTGTTTTTATAGCCAGCTTTTCCTTCCTTGCTGGATCATGCCTTCCGTGATGTGTAGTGACATAGAACCTAAATGCCCTGTTTGAATTATTTTAGCAAATACAACTTGTTAGTATCCAAAAGTGAATGTTACAAGTATGTATACAAACATATAAGCTAATGAGGATTGTCGATATGTATATGTCTTGAGAAACGATATGAAGTCTTTGTATGTCACCAGGTCCCTACCTATTGAATCAAAGACCCATGCCATGCTCCTCCTGACATCGATGGCTATACAAATCTAGTGGTTGCTGCATGGATTTAATCATAGAACTAGATAAGCTCTTTTGTATTGAATAAAATATATCGAACAAAGCTTTGAGTATAGAGTTAAACTTACTTGAAGTTGTATGGTAGCCATATAGTAGAGTGCTATTGGAGAATTTTGAAAGCCAGGGCAATGTATGCTACAACCTTAAGGGACTCTTCCCTTAGTTTTGCCGTACGGATATGCTCTTTCTTCCGAAGAGTCTTTGCAGCAGCTAGCTCTTTGGCATCCAGTTTCCACTGTTTAGGGTAATTAAAATTTGTTTGGGCTATAGCTTGAGGGTCTATATACCTAGCTTTCACACTTGGCATTTGTTTGATAATGTGCACTTGCATTCTACAAATCACGGCATGGGTTAGTTACAACAAAATTCAAAGATTATATTCATATCATATCGGGAGGACAAGGACTTACAGGCACCACATGCGAATTAGATTCATCTCCATTGCTCCTAGGTGAAAGCATGTCTGCATGTCATTGAAGTCAAAGACAATTTTCCCAGCTGGGCTTCCAAATGTGCTGGTGGGGAAGCATGCTTGTATGAGGTCTATGCTTGTTGGGAGAACACGCAAGTACCAATCATGGAACCTTCTTATTCCAAGTGGTAGGCATTGGATGTCCCAGTTTGGTAGGAAGGGCTTGCCTCTTTCATATGTTTTTGGGCAATCCTTTGACCATTTGATGGCATCAACATTTGGATACTGCTTTGCAATTTGGTGGAGTTTGCTAGTGATGGCCTCCTCAGAACCCCGTGATGGGACTTTTTTAACTAGGTTCTTAGGCTTGAACTGGTCATGAGAACACCACTTGGATACTGATGAGACATCTTTCATTGGAACATAAACTGGCCTTATGGTGATTGGATGCTTCTTTCAAAGTTCCCATTCAGGCACGTCCTCATCTTCTTGTGCATCACCTTCTTCAGGAGGCACTCATTGTTCATGTATCGGCTGTGCTTGTTGAGAAGACTGTGGCATCTCATCATGCACTTGCTCGGTATGGGCTGGAGAAGGTTGTGGCATCTCATCAGGCACATGCTCGCTAGGAGGTGGGGAAGAATGTGGCATCTCAGGAATGTGGTGGTCACAAGACGGTGAAAATATCTCCCCGACCTCAACAACTCGCTCCAAATTTTGGAGAGGGGGATGCGGCGAAGAAGCAGTCAATATAATGTTCCATTTGTGCCAGAGGATGAACTGCCCAATAATGTCTCCGAGTAACACCAGCCCCTCAGGAGTTGCATAGTCTATCCTCCACCGCATGAACTCGGGCTTCACGGTATGCACCACGACCCTAGTGTAGTCCAGCGGTATCTTATTATTGTGGTGTAAGCCACTGGGAGGATGTGCCACACCCGTTGCCACCTCCATCACAGTGTTCTACCGACCGCTGAGAAACACCAAGGTGCAACTAGTTGGTTCCCGTATGCAATCGATGGGGGTTGTGGCTGCAGTGGAACCTTGGCTGCTAGGAACTTTCAGAGGGCTGCCAACTAATGCCTTTCTCCCAATGGCGTCACTAATATCCATGGCTCCATTGATAGTCCTTGCTCCTCCAGCGCCTTCACAACTAGAGCCTTCACTTGGAGCTCAAGATTAGTCTCCTGGTCTCTGCCATGTTTCTTGTACATGTGCCTGTCCTCTTCGAATCCTTGCTTCCAGGTCGTCCTTTTCCCTAGCCCCCTGGTGCGCCCTGTGTGCTCCTTGTTTCCCAAGCCAAGGCTAAGCTCGTCCCTCTCTCTAGAAGGATTAAATGAGCCGTTCTCCTTGTCTTCAGCATATTTTAGTATCCTTGATACTACCTCTTGGGTCTCTGACTTATCAAATTTAAGATTATCGCTAGATGATTCTATACTCCTCGCATATATCCAATTCCTTGAGCGTACCTTCAAATTTGTCACATCAATATTCCGAGCAGCTATGGCCTCTTTGTCCATCTTCCTAAACTGCTCTTCCTTGGCATAGTAGCCACCAGGGCCTAGATGATGGTGGTGTTTGTTCCTCTTCGCCAACTCGATGTTATGGGCACTGAGCTCCAATGCCTCTAGTGAAGTCTTTTGAGCCACGAGCTCCTCGCATTGACTAGGAGTTATTTTGCCGAACTCGTTGAAGGGAGTTAACCCCTTTTGGATATACTTCATGTTGAGCTCTGGCCTCCAACGTTGGAATGACTCTCCCATCATCTTGAAAGCATTTTTTTACTAGTTCTTGCTTACCCTCCAAAAATCTAAAATTGAGCTTCAGCTGTCTTGAGGTTGTGGAGCAGAGGCATCGTGATCCGTCTCTGTGGGCCTCTGCTCTCCTTTCCTCTACTCTGTCTTGTCCAGCGAGATGTCATGGATGTCAACGTCATCTTTTTTGAGTTTCAAGAGGGACCTATATATACAATAGTTCAAAGTGTTAGCAGAGGTAACACAGCCAAAGCTTTAGCAAAATTTACAAGCTAAGGCTTTTTCCCTACCTCCTCGTTTGGGTCAAAATCCTTGTCCAAATCTTCCTCCGTTGGCCTCCTTCTAGCTTCATGTGGGAAAGGATCATCGGGACTTACATATCCCTCTTCTGAGTCCTTATCATCATCATCCCTCTCCTGCTCCCCCTTCCTCCTGGTCACACTACTCGTGAGTAAGCATCACTTCTAGATCCTTTTCTATCTCGTTATCGAACTGCTCCTGAGTAAGCTGGTCCACTAGTGCTTGCTCCTTATAGGTTGGCTGCTCATCATGCTCGGGCCATCGGGCTACACCATCTGGTGTCCACAACATTATTTCGCGCCTTGTTCTAATAGATGCAAGAAAGTGTGCTTTAGGTACGTGAGAAGGTATAAGAAATCAAAAAGGTTTATAAACCAAAGTAGTCCTATAAAACAATAATATATCAAAAAAAAACAAGTAGTAGCAGTGGTAGAGGCCTCAAAAACATGTCAATCATCATCTGATCTTGAACTTGGAGCATCAAGGCATCATAACAGAGAAGAGAGGAGAAGGTAATGTAGGGGCGGCTGCTAATGATGCCAAGTTCCTCACAAGTTCTTGATCGTCAGCTCATATTCCATATAATGTATGGACTTGGACAATTTCATCATCGACAAAACAAAGGAGAGGAGAGGAGAGGGGAGATTTGGCAAAAAAACCAACAGCTGCTTAGCAAACATAGAGCAACAGCTGATGGCAAAAGATAGGACAACAAGTCCTGGGTGAGTCCTAGGAGATTTGGCAAAAAAAGCAACAGCAGCCAACAGTTAGTAGCTAGAAATAGGAAGTAGTAGTAGTAAGTAGAAAGTAGTAGAGTAGAGTAAGTGTAGCAGTAAAGTGGTAGTAGTAGAGTAAGAGCAGCAGCCACTTAGGAGTAGCAAGTAGTAAGAGGAGTAGTAGGAGTAGTAAGAGGAGTAGTAGGAGTAGTAAGAGGAGTAGTAGTAGTAAGAGGAGTAGTAGGAGGAGGAGGAGGAGTAGGAGTAGTGGTAGGAGGAGGAGTAGTAGTAGTAGCAGCAGCCACTACACACCAGCAGTATATAAGCAAAAAACAGAGAAGGAGTGGTAGTAGTAGAGTAAGAGCAGCAGCCACTTAGGAGTAGCAAGTAGTAGTAGTAAGTAGAAAGTAGTAGAGTAGAGTAAGTGTAGCAGTAGAGTGGTAGTAGTAGAGTAAGAGCAACTGCCACTTAGGAGTAGTAGTAGGAGCATCACTGAAAGAAGAGCATCAGTAGGAGTAGCAAGTAGAGGGAGGAGGAGTAGTAGGAGTAGTAAGAGGAGGAGTAGTAGGAGTAGTAAGAGGAGTAGGAGGAGGAGGAGTACTATGAGTAGTGGTTGGAGGAGTAGTAGTACTAGCAGCAGCAGCCACTACGCACCAGCAGTATATAAGCAAAAAACAGAGAAGGAGTAGTAGTAGGAGCAGGAGGAGTACTAGTAGGAGTAGTGGTAGGAGGAGGAGTAGTAGTAGTTAAGTAGTAGCAGTAGCAACAGCCACTACACACCAGCATTATATAAGCAAAAAAATAGAGAAGGAGTAGGAGGAGGAGTAGTAGGAGTAGTGGTAGGTAAGCCTGGGCAAAATACCCGATACCCATTACCCGAACCCGGACCCGAATTACCCGAACCCGAGGTACCCGATCCCAAATTCGGATAGCGATTTTGATTACCCGAAATTAGTTTGGGTAATTCGGGTAATATCCCCTGGTACCCAAACTACCCGAACTACCCAAAGATTTGTTTTGTCTTTGTATTCATCATGTGTTGTTAGCTGAACCATTTAACTTATCACTTTATTAGAATATAATTCTCTCTATTTGAATGAGTGATTGTAATATATTATTCTCTACAAATTGCTATTGAAATTTTATACAAATTGCTGCTGAAATTATGTATAGATCGCTACTGAAATTTAGTGTAGTTTGTTGTTTTCTATAAATTTGGGTATATCGGGTAATACCCGAACCCGAACCCGAATTATCGGGTACCCGAATTTGCGGGTAGTGTTTTTTTGGGGGTAATATCGGGTAGCAATTTTTATTACCCAAATTTTGAATTACCCGAATTACCCGACCCGAAAAAATCGGGTAACCCGAACGCCCAGGCTTAGTGGTAGGAGGAGGAGGAGTCCAAGAAAATATCACAAATATAGTTAACAGTAGAAACCGGCCAATGTGAAAACATAGGAAATCACTTACTGCTATAAGTAAAAGGCAGAAATTAGTAGTAGTAGGACAGTAGTAGAAGTAGTAGTAGGAGCAGTAGTAGTAGTAGAAGTAGTAGTAGTAGTAGTAGTAGAAGTAGTAGTAGTAGTAGAAGTAGTAGAAGTAGTAGGAGTATGAGTAAGAATTAAGAAACACAGGATCAGATTCCATTACTAACAGCAATGAAATTACAAAGTTTTTTAAGAAAGGACCCAGCCAGCCTCCCTATACCAATTGATAATAGGCACACAAACAAAATAAATAACAATGTTCTCATCAGAAAGCAACACGTCTACATTCTAGCAGTATGATATGTAAAATACTTCTCTCACATCAAACATTTAAGTCAATGCAATTTATTGTTTCCTTAAGGTTGTTGAAGCTGATACAACATGCTACTGTAGCACTATTAATTCTTGATCATACTCTCAGATTTCAATGGCAAGTGGAGACTACTAACTACAGATTATTCCTATTCCATAAATAATGACCAATTACTGAAGACAGTATACAACTTCTGGGCCCAAAACTATTAGACCAATCTAGTGAATCTAGCACTTTAGAAAGCAAGCCATAGATAACAAGGCATTTCAGCTTCCTGTATAATAAAATACCCCAGTGCACATGCATTTAGATACAAATTTCTAATGTAAGGGGGCCACTTCCTAGTTCCCATGCATCGCCACCCAATTGAAACCCCACGAAATTTCCAAACCTGATAAGATCGGATGCACCAAAAGTTCACAAGTGAAAAAACATAAATGCTGTGAGGTCAGGCTGTACTGTAGGTGACGCACAGTTGCACACCCAAGATTATGTTAAAAAGGATGTACAAGTACAAGCAAAAAGAATGAGAATGGTAAACTTATATTCATATTCGGGTTTTGAAGGCAGAATCACAACCATGATTAGGTTTTAGGCATCGCAGCCACAACGCCCGACTCAATACTTCTAGATTCTAGGAACCGTGATGTTTAGCAGAATAGGAAGCAACGATATATAACCAATCACATGCAATGGCGCACACACACCATGTTAACACTTAACAGTCAACACTAAGTTTTAATAAATCCGCTGCACATTAATCTCATTTATTTATACTTGGAATTTGCTTTTAAGTAAATAAATAACCTTATGCTGCATAATATGTACGAGATCAAAGTACCACTAATCCAAAAAAAGGAAGTTGCAGTTAGCTTGAAAATATGGGGGGACAAGCAGGCATATTCTTAAAGGATATATTGACGTATCAAAACTCAGTGACATAAGACTAGTAAGGAAATCCGAGAGTACTGAAACATACTTCGTCTGACCCACTAATAATATGTACAACTCCAAATCTGGAAAGTACAGAAATCACAGAGAGTACTATGATGCAGATACTAGACCATAAGAATGAACGATCCTCCATCAGAGACACCAGAATTCAGACCACGAGCATAACCAAAGCACATAAACAAAGGTCTGGCTGCAAAATCCATGAACTAGCAGATAGCAAGCTGTTCACTGAATGGGATGCAAAGGTGGTAGCCACCTAATTGTCCCCAATTGGCACATAAACTAGATTCGACAGTACACATAGAAGCACACACATGACACATGCATCAATCATCAGAAAAATAGGATCCTACAAAAACTAAGTCACCAGTCTTAGTCGATCTATATCTATAGGACTCGACAAAAGCAACAATCACATGGGCATTTCCGCTTGCACTGGAACCAAACACCACACTGCTCATGGTTTGGGCTACAAATTAACTTCTGACGCACGGAAGCACCATCCACGTGTGGCCACCACCCAATGGAAAACCCCACCAAAACCCTAATGAGATTGGATGAAGCCCAAATTTCAGAGGCGCAGACCCCTCCGCGCGGCCCCGTTCACCGGATAGAAGCAACGATATATAACCAATCACATGCAATGGGGCACACACACCATGTTAACACTTAATAGTCAACACTAAGTTTTAATAAATCCGATGCACTTTAATCAAATTTTTTTATACTTAGAATTTGCTTTTAAGTAAATAAATAAACTATCACAAAGCCAACAAGGTTGATTAACACAAAAGCCAAATTAACACAAGGTGGATCCAAATTACCTGTCAGGTGTAGGGGAAGCTATGGAGGAGCGTAGACGTCGATGGAGGTGCGCGGACGCTAGAGAGCACGGGCAGCCGAGCCGCCCACCATTGGAGGTGTGGACGCTAGGGAAGGAGTGCGGACGCCGGAGAGCTCGGGCACCATGGCCGCTCACCGTGGGAGGGAGCATGAACGGTGACGCACTTGGGCCATGGGAGGGCGGGGAGGAGGCCTGCGGCACCTCAAGGTCAGAAACAAGGCAGCGGCGGTCAGGGTCGTGGATGTGGACGGCACGGAGATGGGGAGGAGGCGGCGGCCGGGGGCTTTAAAACCCTAGCGCCACCGGCTTGGGGTTCTAAAACCCTAGTCGCCGTGGAGATGGGGCGCGTGGGTGCGGAGAGGGGGCGCGGGCGTCGGGAGAGGTCCAGGAGGCGGCAGCGGCGGGGCGCTCGGGAAAAAGTGGGCAGCCTGACGCCATCAGGAGGAAGAAGAGAGCGCCCAACACATTTTCACCTGTGCGCCCTTGTATTTATACTTAGGACGATTTCTAGGGGTGGTTTCTGATCCAGCCGCCCCCATAAATGCATTTGTAGGGGCGGTTCCTGATCTAGCCGCCCCTACAAATATTTTCTATTTTATTAAATTATTAATTCTTTATTTTTTATATCACAAAAAATAAAGTAATATACAAACAATTATATATATGCACAAATATAATATTTTGTATTATTATGTAAATGCAGAAATATATATAAAAACAATTGTAGTCAAAACAATATAGAAAACAAAAAACCAAAAATTAAAAATTTGAATTTTAAAACTTCGACTACAATTTTATGACATTAAATGAAATAAAATGGAAATGTTGTAAACATAAAAGTTGTATAACTCATCAACATGTACAACTTTTATTTTGGTCATCTTGTCATGTGACTTTGTTTGAACGATTCAAAATTTGAAATTCAAATAATTTCAACTTGAAACAATATTTTGAAAGAGTAAATGATTTCAGATGAAAACTCATGAATACCAAAGTTGTAGAACTCATCAATATGTACAACT
Source organism: Miscanthus floridulus (assembly GCF_019320115.1). Classification (NCBI taxonomy): domain Eukaryota; kingdom Viridiplantae; phylum Streptophyta; class Magnoliopsida; order Poales; family Poaceae; genus Miscanthus; species Miscanthus floridulus. Next base: position 59,117,925 of record NC_089580.1, on the reverse strand, counting down.
TTTATTTTGATCATATTTTCATTTGACCAAATTTGAACAGTTGAAATTTTGAATTTCAATAAATGACAACTTTAAACAAGATTTTGAAACCTTAAATGATTTCAACAATAAAAGTTGTGAACATAAAAGTTGTTGAACTCATCACTATCTATAACTTTTCTTTTGGTCACTTCTTCATGTGACAAAGTATTGGTAAACATTGTTTACAAATTCATATATGACTCATAGTTTCATGAACTATACGAGAAACATGTTGATTTATGAACAATGTTTATTATCACTTTGTCAGATGAAGAAACGATCAAAATAAAAGTTATAGATCTTAATGAGTTATACAACTTTGGTATTCATCACTTTTTCAGCTAAAATCATTTAATGATTGAAAATCTCGTTCAAACTTGTCATTTTTAAATTTGAAAATTTGAAGTGCTCAAACTTTGTCAAATGAAAAGAATGATCAAATCAACACACTAACTTGATAGGGCATGATTTTTGAAAAATTTAGGGAAAAAATCATCATATTTGGAGTTACTATGAGGGAGAAAGACTAGTTACAAATTTTACCTATAGATTAAAAAGAAAAATCATAACTGTTCATGATGATCAATGATGAACAAATGTGATTTCTCTTTTTAATCTGTGGCTGAAACTTGTAACTAGTTTTTCTCTCTCATACTAACTCCAAATATGATGGTTTTTTTCTAAAATTTTCTAAAATCATGCTCTATCATTTTATGTCTAGTCATCTATCTTTGTCACTAATTTTAAACAATTCAAATTTTGAATTTCAAAAAATAATAGCTTCAAACCTGATTTTCAACCACTAAATGATTCTAGCTGTAAAGGTGATGAATATAAAAGTTGTATAACTCGTCAAGATCTACTTTTATTTTGGCCATTTCTTCATTTCATAAAGTGTTAAGTGATTTCATAAAGTTTTAGTAGTAATAGAGTGGATGTTGAAATAGATTCATCTAGATGTTGTAAAGGGTAGTCTCACACACATGCATAAATGTAGTCTCACACTCATACAAAAATATGTAGTCTTACACACATACATAAATATATAGTCTCACATGCATGCATAAATGAAGTCTTACAAACACACATTTACACAAACACTCCACGTTCAACAACTAGCTAGCCCGTTGTAATGACTTTCCCCTTAACACCTTTTTGTTCTCATGGCAATATGTCTTTGGGTAGGTTCTTTTCCACAACACTGATCTTCTTAAGAAAGTCTATGAATAGTGGCATCTCATCGTAGTTATTGTAAGCTTCAACATCGTCCACGCCATCAACTCCAATAATGTGTTGTTTCCCAGAGGCAACCACGTGCTTTGTCTTCTTCTTCGGGGGGAGGTTACTTTGTGGGTCAGACATATAGAAAACTTGTGCGACACATGAAGCGAGTACCCAAGGGTCATCTTGGTAGCCTAGATTCTCGAGGTCCAGGACTCTCAATCCGATCTCGTTCAGTTGGTGTTGTTTGATCCAGCAGCATCGAAACAGGGCCACCGTTATATCCCTTCCATAGTCAAGTTCCCATATCTCTTCAATGATGCCAAAGTATTAGATCTTTCACCCCAATCCATCGAGAGCCTCTATTCAAACGCTGTTGTTTTGGTTCACATATTTACTATCCTTTGCGTGGGTATAGTACATATACCCATTGTGTCATAAGCATTCCAAGATGTCACTTGTCTTGATGGCTCCTCCGCCAACCTACTGATGGTAATAGAGTCTATGGTTTCTCTAGGCGGTATGTTTTGGTCCTTCAACCATGTAGTTAGTCGTTGCTTGTGCTGTTTCACGACCCAATCATCCGAACGACCATTTCTCTCCGTCATAATAATAGCCAAGTGTTCATCAATGTATAGTAGCATCAGTTGTGTACTCTGCAAGACACTATAATGCGCCCGACTCACCTCTTTGTAATCATGGTCGATGAACACTTTTCTACCACTAGTGCCCTTCCCAGCCAGCCTACCCATGTGACGAGAATTGGGTTTACCAATCCCTTTCTGTACTTTTAGGTACTCTTGACAGCACTCGACGACTTCTTTAGTACTATAACCCTCTATCATGGAGCCCTCTGGGTATGCTCGATTATGCACATATCGACTTAGAACCAACATGAACCGCTCGTAGGACCACATTTCGTGCAAGTAGCAAGGGCCCAGTGCCTGTATCTGATGAACCATGTGAATCATGAGATGTGGCATTATATCAAAAAAAGCAGAAGGTAAACACATCTCTAGTTGGTTTTGTGTCTCCACCACAAATTCATGTAGGTCACTCAGCTCTTGCTTGCCAATCGTCTTCTGTGAGATCTTTGAAAAGAAGAAGCACATGCAGGTGATGGCCCTTTTCAAGAACTCTAGCTTTATAGCCCTGATTACAATAGGTAGAAACACTGTCAGCATCACATGATAATCGTGAGTCTTGCAGTGTGTTATTGACAAGTCCTTCATCGATACTAGCTTCTTCACATTCGTTGAAACCCCAGTCAGGACTTTTATCCCCTCAGGAAAGTGCACATAGCTCTCTTCTCATCTGGTGTTAGGTTGAAGCACGCCGTGGACAGAGTGTATTTTCCATTAGCCTCAAGTACCGGGTGAAGCTGTGGCATCACGTTTAGTTGCACCATGTCTTTTCATGCTTTCAGACCATCCTTTGACTTGCCTGTGTGCTGCAAGGTAGCAATGAGACTCTCAAAGACATTCTTCTACACGTGCATAACATCAATGGCATGGGGGACCTCCAAGTCTGGCCAATAAGGTAGATACTAAAAGAAGATCAATTGTTTCAGGTACGCCTTCGACATGAGGTGTGCTTCTATCTCTATTCATCCCATCTAGATTCTTCTTCCCATAGACGACGTGTATGTTTTGCACCATTCTGTACAAGTGTTTTCCGTTATGATGTCTCTCTAGAGGGGGTTCAATCTCTAGGGTGTTGTCATAAAATCTAAAGAACAATTTGCTACAGTACTTATGACTTGTCTTTAAGAAGCGTCAGTTCCTTAGGTAAACTATCTTCTTGGATGCATCTAGGTACACCCATGTAGTACCATCCAAGCAAACCAAGCATCCCATTTTCCCTTTGATCTGTCCAGACAAAGCAAACAGCGCGGGTAATCATTGGTAGTAACAAATATTATTGCTCTACATATGAAGTCCTCCTTTCGGAACGCATCGTACATTGGCTCCCCATGCCTCCATAGCCTCTCCATTTCTTGCATCAAAGGCTCGAGGAACACATCTATATCAATGCCTAGTTGTTTAGAGCGAGAAATAAGAATAGTGAGGAAAAGGTACTTTCTCTTCTAGCACAACCATGTTGGGATGTTGTACATGGTCAAGATCACTGGCCAAGTGCTGTGGTCGCTCATCCTCTCATTGAAGGGATTCATTCCATTGGTGCTCAAGCCAAAACATACATTCCTTAGGTCATCATTGAATTCTTTGTGTTTCTCATCGAACCTTTGCCACTGACTACAATCAGCCAGGTGTGCAATCTTATCATCATCCACCTTGCGCTCATCATCCCACCATGTCATGAGTGCGGCTTCTTTAGGGTTTAGGAAGATACGTCTCAAGCGATCAGTCACTGGCAGGTACCATATTACCAAGGCAAGAATTCTTCTCTGCTTTGCATCGTTGCCTAATGGAGTGTCCTCTGGGGGCTGAGATTCTTGTACCACCTTTTTTGTACCATTCTTATTCCTCTTTTTCTCCGTGGAGGCTTCATCCCTACTGTAAAGGTCATTGTTCTTGTACCGGCTGGCTCCACACCGGAGACATTTATCCAGTGACTTGAACGTTTTGCCACAAAAAAAGTATACAGTGATTGGGGCATGCATGGATTTTTTCAACCCCTACTGTCAATGGACTTATGACCTTCTTCGCTTGGTATGTGTTGGCAGGAACTGAGTTTGGTTGTGGCAGCACCCATGATAGGAGATGCAATAGATCATTAAAACTACAGTCTGACCAGCCGTACTTAGCCTTTAGGATGAGTAGCTCAAGCACAAAATGTAGCGATGTCCAATGTGTCGGACAACCCTTTTTAACACTATACACAGTCTTCTTCGATGCTTTTGTCACCCTTTCCAAATTTTCTAGATTTTTCAGGCTATTTAGTAAAATCTCTGGTCTAAGGGCTTGAATCATGTCCTCCAAATCATCTTCATCCCCGACACATGCTCCACCATCATTATTGGCACCACCTTCGTCGTTACCATCCCAACCACCAGCATCACCACCTTGTTCATTGCCAAACTCCGAATCCATTCATGCATCAAGCTCTGCTGAATATTGGGACAGGGATTCTAGAGTTTCATCGTCGTATTCCTCCTCATCCTCGCCGTTAACAATAATTGTTTCACCATGATGAATCGACACTTTGTAGTCCTCAACAAATCCTCGCATAATCAAATGTGATCTGATGATAGTCATATCTGTCCATGACATACGGTTCTTGTAATCTTTATAGGGACAAATAATTGTATCATTATTCTCTGTCAATGTCGTTGCATGCTTCTTTGCGGCCTCAATAAATTTATCCATCTCTTCATGGAAACCTGCCTTGAACCTTAACGAACCATACATCCAAGAGTTCATATGCTCCAACTTTTACAACAACAATAAAACAAACATAAAGGACTACTTATTTAGGTATATATAAAAATAAATCAAATTAATAATTACTTTAGAATAATTGTATATACTTCAGATATATATGAATATAAATCAAATATAATTACATGAAGCATACGAACACACCATGGTAGAAGAAAATTAATTAATGACCCATTTATCCATAAATAATTAAAATACATATTTATTGATTACAATAAACAATTTCAAAGACAACAATTAGCAACAATTATATTTTACCCAATATCTTTCATGCAAACCCTAGTCTAATTTCATCAAACACAAATTTACAAAACCGAAATTAATAAAAAAATCAAACCCTAGATCTAGATCTACATGCACATAAAACATCCATAAAACTAACTAATTGTTCACTAAAATCAAGAAACATGGACCAAATAAGGGTATGATCTTGTTCCCCTCCCTAATTTACCCTAGTACATTCAAAACTTGGGTCTAATTTGCTTCATAAGTAACTCAAGCACCATAGAAGAGAGAGAAAAGCAAAACTCTAATTACTCACTAACCAACCATTAAAACTTTAAAAAAAGTGTGGAATAGTATTTTCTTACCATCTACAACCTCTCCACCAAAGGATTTGAGACCAAAACATTCCTCCCTTAGTAGAGCAATTTTTGGGAAGTGTCTAAGGTCTCCCCACCTTTCTTTCACGGGTTGAAGTGAGTGACCCAAGGAGGAAGAAGGTGCTGTAGCTTGCTTTTATATATGGGTCATTTGTAGGAGCGGCTGGTGATTGAGCCGCCTTTATAAATCGTAGGTATTTATACGCAGGTATTTGTAGGGGCGGCTCAATCACCAGCCACTCCTACAAATAGCAATACCGCGGGCGACTGGTGAGTGAGCTGCCCCTACAAATCCGATCCATTTGTAGGGGTGGCTTATATCACCAGCCGCCCCTGCTATTCCATTTGTAGGAACGGCCGGTCTCGTGGCTCCCGAGCACGTCATTATAGGGGCGGCTCCATCACCAGCCGTTCCTACAAAAAATTTGTCCCGTCGCTACAAACTATTTTTCATGTAGTGTTCAGCACTCAGTCGGTTTCCTACTCATCTATGGCATCTCGCTATGGATGATTTAGGAATGTAATTTGCTTCTTCTTCTTAATGAAATTGTTCTCGAAAAAAATGCTTGCCCTCCGCTAGGAGACTCTGAACAGCAGAATAAACAGGAGTTATTGATTGCTTGACTTCCTCAGCCGACTAGCCGAGTGTTTATAAGGACACAGCCATTGGCCAACTAATATTCACAAATTACTCTCTTCTTTCCAACTAATCTACATGCATGCAGAGCCTAACAAACTGAACTAAAAACACGTTGCATTTCAGCCATTTGTTGTGGACAACTCCGGCGTCACCGGCTTCCTATTGCGGCGCTTATAGGCCTTGGCTACAACAGCATCCACAACATTGAGTCATTGACATTAAATTTGTGGTTGCAAAGACGATAGAAGATAGAGAAGACGAACACAGAAAGCATGTGGAGTGCTATGCCTGATTTCATCACCAACAATAAATTCCACGTCACACAGTCAGTCAGTCACAGCCCTTGTTCCAAAAACAGAAAATAGAAAAAGCCCCTTGCCGTAACTTGTCAAAAGTCACCATCCATGATCGATGGTCTGCTCAATTTTAAATTTCCTTCCGAAAAGTATAAGCTTCCCAACAAAAAAATGCACAAAAACTTCCTTCGAGGTTTCCATTTCTTTATTTTTCGTTTCAAAACAATAAACATGCGCACACGTTTCTACTCCTATAATCTTCTTTCCTTGTAAGCAGCGGGGCAAGTTTTTGTAGATGGTTTGCACATGACGCTTTGCCTATTTGAGACCAATACGCACGCGCAAGGCAACGCCATTCCTATTTCCTTCCTGGCTCTGAAGTTTATATTGTGGGAGTTTTATCTATATTTAATAAAGTTGCTACATAAACATTTTTCTATTGATGTAGAAATTCTTTTAAGAAGAGAGAGAAGATCTGAGTTTTATATAGATAAAGCTCTCTGACCCAGGTCATTACCAACTCACGACTCATAAAATTAATAAATATCTATGAAACAAAAGAATAAAACTACGCTACAAGAAATACCCTTATATATGACGGTTCACCAGTGAACTTTTAAGAAATCATCATAAAATGTTGTCATCTTTGACGGTTTATTCTTGAGGTGATAGATCTATGACAATTGGTTAAGTTGTCGTCATGGTTGAACGTCACAGATTATTTAGGCAACTCTATGGTAAATCTATGACGGGCTTGTGGGTAATAAAAAATTATAAAGGAAAGCAAATTCCTAAACCTAATCCACCAGCCTCCCCCCACATCCACACGTATTAATGTACCACACCCTTTTTCCCATCCGCCGCCACCTGCATCCACCGTTCACCCCCTTCCCCGTCGTCAGATCCAGGCAGGAGGCCGAACCCCGGCGGCAGAGGGCCACGTCCCGGCGGGCGAGGGCCGCGCCCCGATGGGCAGCAGGTCGCGACCCTCCAAAACACAACGAGCCTCGAGGCGCGGGCAGTCGATGCCGCCGCGCGAGCAACAGGACGGCCTCGACGCGACGATGCCCTAGTGATGTGGTCGCCGGATCTCGTGGAGGAGGATGTGGGTCATCGTCCGCTAGGTCTGCATCGATCTATGAACAACGGCGGCATCAAAGTATGAGTAGTCCAGATCTCTCGGTCCCTGCCTCACTTGCTTCCTCTCTGAACCGCTGGCCGCACGCTGCGCCATGGCCGTGCTGTGCTGGCCGCGCTAGGTTGCTACGATTTCCAGGGCATAGCACTAATGCGTGAATCGAATTCAGGTATATTGATTAGAGATCTGGGGTTAGGGTTGCCTCTTAGATCCGTGTTAGTGTTGGGGCGCTGTCATATTTGTGGTCTTCTCCTTGAATTTTTAGCTGTCGTAGTTTTGGGTATATTGATTTGGGATCTAGTTTTGCGTATACTTATAATTATTGTAGTCGTCAATTGCATGGAGCTCACCTATTTCATAAATTCATTGTTTATTCAGATATGAATGTCTGACCAAAGTGCTTCTGGGAGGTGCTTGTTACTATCTTGTCCAGCTATCGGCTCCATTATGCTTCTGATCTCTAGCTTTAGATGAATTATTACTGCTGCTGTCTATGTGGCTATGTGCCAACTACCAAGTACTAACATGCCTACAGGTTGTAGTCCTTTATATGATCTATTTTCCTTATCAAAGTTTGGATTCTGCAAGAATTATATCTATGATTCAACTCTATCATACTGCATATATGGATGTTTTTCTCAAAGCTATGGCCTATGTGGCTATGTGCCAACTGCCAAGTACTAACATGCCTACAGGTTGTAGTTCTTAAAAGTCAAAACTCTGTAATAAGCAAAATTCACCGTCCAAGCTCGTTGACACTTAACAATTACGATCCATGTTGAAACTTGCCCTGCTCATTTTTATCAAAATGATTGGAGTTATGCTTACGCCTACCATATGTTAAATATGTGCCTGGCCATAACTTCCAACATTGTGTTTTCCTAGGGAATCTTGGAAAATCCTGAAGATATAGTTAGTTATTTGAACAAGAAGTGTGTCTCCGTGATATTTCTATTCAGGAGGAACACACTGCGCAGGCTTATATCTGTGTTGGCCAATGACTATGACAAAGATGCAAAGCAGTTGAATGAAACTCACAAGTCTTATGTTCACTCAAAAGAAGAGGTATCTTCGATGCACAAACAGTTTCAAACATAGTTTACTGACATAGCTTTGTTCTGTTAGTCCCAAATATCCTTTTGAGCATATGTTGTCCACAGCTCATTTTACATGAGTTGTGGCTTAGTACATACTCCTATATCACTTATTTTATGGTAGCTTTGTGATTTTGATTAGACACTGGTGGGAAAAAGAGAAACTACATCTAAGTTAATATTATACTGCAACTTCCTATCTGATTAGTAATTTTGGACATGTTGAGATATTAGCAAAGTTCAAACCACATCTAGATACGTCGACTCTAATTACAAACATCAGAAACATTGAGAAGGCCATCAGAGATTGCTTGGACCACTTCAAGAGCACACGACCCAACCATCAGTTTTATTAGTTAGCACAGATTTTGACTGGTGCAATCCTAGAAGCTACAACCATCAGTTTTATTAGTTAACACAGATTTTGACTAGTGCAATCGTAGAACAATCTACTTTGATTGTTTCTGTCTTCCACTAGGATCCTAATAAATAGATGGCATTTGTTTTTAAAATCTTTGCTCACAACTAACTCATTTCATATTCATATTGATTTTTAGGAAGCTTCTGGAATTTGCTTGGTAGCACATCATATGGACAGCAAGCTAATTGAAGTACTCGTGGAGTCATGGATACTACTGTTTGTTTATTTTAGACTCCCTAGAGATGAAATCTTAGTTCAGATGTACTTGTTAGTTTGGCTATGAATTGATTGTACTCAAACTATACGTGACAATAGTGGAAATGCCAATAAATGAAAGAATCAATGTTTGTTTGTATGATTAGTGTATTATAAGATGTGTTGCATGTTATTTCGCACTAATATGTGATGTTCCTTTTTATCACTATGGTTGGATCTGGGCTTGGTATAATAGACGGACAACTAATCCATGACGAACTTAAATGTCAATCTATGACGGCTCAATTGGGGCCAACAAATGTATGACGCGGGATACATGATGTTTTTTTCAATCGTCATGGTGAGTTAACTGTGACATATTTTTTGCTTTACTGTGACCAAAGTAAACCGTCATGTATAAGTGTATTTTTTGTAGTGCTACATATTGATACTGATTGTTTCATTCATGTTTCGTAGCATTACACGCTTGGACAAAATACTCTGAAACCACTGAGAATGGCTTAATGAGATGGTGAAATTATTCACTAATTATTAGTAGTAGATCTTCAACGCTTTTGCAGGAGGGTTGCTGCGTCCGTGTGGATTCGGCAAATCCCATTTTGCCACCTATTGCCAATGTGTTTGCTCCGTTCGTTTACACGGCCTTCTGGTCTGCCAGTGCGGGCCTAGAAGCCTGCCCAATTGTTGTCGCTTGTACATATTTCCTCCATAAGAAAACAATTCTCACTTACCAATAAGTAAAACGTATTTAAGCTTGACAAAAAATGTATAAAAGTACATTTAGGACTTAAAGAAGTATCATTATATTAATTATAAAATATATTTGCATATGAAACATATTTAGAGATATAAATATTGATAGTATTTTTTATAAATTTGATTAAACTTTAAAAAGTTTGACTGGCCCTAAATCTAGAATTACAATCTTTCTGAAATCGGGGAAGTACATTACAATCACGAGACATTTACTAACAATAGGTTCTTAGTGGAAAATCTCATGAAGGCAGAACCGACATACGCCAACGAACTCTTCTCTCTATTTTAGGCCCAGTTTGGTAGCACTCCTTTGCTCCACTCTTGCTAGAATCGGCGGAGCGCTGCCAAACGCCGTCACTCCACGCAACGGCCCGAGAAGCGCTCCCACTGCTTCTCTTTTGCAATGTGGGCAAGAGTGGAAAAAACCCACTCTCCACCTGTCATCGTCGTTGTCACTGAGACCGAGCCTGTCGTTGTCCTCCTTCTTGTGCCGTCTCCGTGCACCTTCGTAGCTTTCCCCTCTTCCTCTAGCGGGTTAGGAGTGGGAGTTGTTGTGGGAGCTCCACCAAACAGGTGTGGAACTAGTGGGGAGCTGGAGCTAGAGCGGGCGAAGTGGGTTGGACGCTATGCCAAAACTGACCCTTAGGTGAAAGAAGACAATAGCTTGTGCACCACCACAATGCTCTGTTATGAGTTTTTGTTACTACTTGGGATCCGAAAAAAAGAATACAAATGTAACATTCAAATATTGTCCCAATAAAGCATAACTGGTGGGATCATCAAGTCTAGGTATGTATGGTGTCTAAAAAAGTGTCTTGTAGATGCATGATGGTAACAAACTACTCCCTCAGTTCTCAAATAAATTAAATTCTATAATTTTCATCAATCAAACTTTTATAGATTTGACCAAATTTACCGAAAACACCAATGCTTTATGACACAAAATCAATATGATTATACTATAAATCTATTTTACATTATACTTAGGACTACTCTAAAAGTTAAATAATTTGGAGACGAAGAGAATATTGTGTTTGTGGATGCAGTGATTTATCTTGATCCGATCAATACATTGGGATAATAAAAATAGAAGAAACATACACATCAATTTTGAATCTATTTGGATGCCACAAGATTCCTTCAATATAATTAATGAAAAATCTAATGATATTTATTTGGTATTAGATGCTTTGACTCTCCAAGAAAGTTAGAATGACTTATATATAATTTAACATGGAGGGGGTAGTAGATAGTCCAAACATCCTAGCTTTTACCTTAGCTTCTATAATTCAATTACAACCAACTTCCATAGTCCATAAGTTGAGAGAATTCTAGCTAGATCAAAAAAAATCATCTTGTCCTTCTGTTTTTCTCCTAGTTGCACTCTACAACTAAAGAGTAAGGGTACTTGTTTACACTAAAATTTGGAAGAAGATGTTACGGGGACCTGAAAGCTCCCAAGATCATGTCACCAAGGAATCAATTACGTGCAGATCGGGACCAGCTAATTCAGATGCAGAAAATGGAATTGGCTTTCCACAGATAGCACCAGCAGATAACAACAGAGGCTACATTCGGCGCCAGGATGAAGCATGCCGGACTCTATAAAAAGGGAAAGATTAGAGTCCAAGTTATCTTAAATTAGGAATGTTTTCTCTAGGGTCAAAAATTATAATAAGTCGTGCTTAGACAGGAGTCATGCACAGGGCCCGGATATAAATACCAAACCTCGGCTATTGTAAAAGGGAATCAATCAATCCAAATACAAGTCAATTACTTTTTTCGGCTCCGGCCACCCCTTAGGAGTAGGAGTAGAGTAGATCTCGGTGAGTTCTTCAGCGAGTATGGCTGCATCGATCCGGTCGACCTCCACAGCTTGTCTGTAAGTACCGTCATGGTTTATACCTCTGTTCGTATGGCTGCATCGATCCAGTCGACCCCTACTGCGGCTCTAGTATAAGCTAGTTATCGAATCTTGTTTAATTCAAGTATGGCCTATGTGATTCTGCCTCACACCCCACTGCTTGAATTAGATCAAGGTCAAGTTATCGGCTCTACCTTAGAATGGCAGTCTTTGGTAGATTCATTAAGTTACCGATATTGCTTATTTCTTTCATTATTTATCTAATTACAGCGATATCATTCTGTCCGATTGAGATTGATTTAGATCGGCCTTATATCTTATTTGACCCATCGTTTGCTAACCTAAAACTGATCCAATCTACACCTTAAACGATGAGTTATGTCTTATGGGCTGTTTTACATCCATCTTGATCGTGCATAACGTGCGGTTAAGGCATGTTGCCTCTTGAGTAGATCTATTAGCTAGAGAGAACCGTTCCATGGCCCATTATCATGGCCTGTGTGATTCTGCCTCACACCCCACTGTTAGCACCGTGGAGTGGGAATCGATATTTAGTAGATCTATTCCTGATAAGGCATGACTTTAACTGTGCGTTATGCCTGAATCGACTGTTTTAGCCGATATCGAGCGTTTACACGAATAGTTCGCATCACGAGACCGTTGAAGTAAAGATAGGTCAAAAGATATGTTAGCCCCATGATCTTATTATTGTATTACGGCCTGCATGATTCTGTCTCATGCCCCACTGATATTAGTAATGAGTTAGGGTCGTCGAGTCTATTGTTATTTCTACGTCCTGCATGATTCTGCCTCATGCCCCACTGGTCATGATGATAGATGAGATCTAACATGTTCATTAGATTTATCTTTATTAAACGGTTAAGTGGTGTTGAATTGTTTCTTTATATAAAAAGGGGTTTGGTTAATTATAATCATTGGCTCAGCACAAACCAATCATTATTGACATCTTATTGTCATTAATTAATATCTGTTCGATTAATGATATTTATCCTGAATGATAACCAATTCTTCTTACACGACCCCATGTGCTCTAATTGATTTATTCTCATGAATATACTAGAATCGACTATTTAGTCGATCTCCTTTCATATTGGCTCTCATAGCCGCACATTCGGGACTGTCTGGCAACATCGGCAAGTTTCTCCCTTAATTACTGATGAACTTTCTCTCCTTGTCAATTGCAGGGTCAAATTGACTGGCATGTCTCGGGAGGATCGCGTAGGATCGACCACCCCTGCACTAAAGCTAGGAGGATCTGCTCCATCGAGCGGACCCTTCTGGCTTGCTGCGTGTGTCCTCGGCATGGGGCGAAAATTCTGTGTCGACACATGTTTCTGGCACGCCCGGTGGGACCCCATAATCGTCATGGCGGTTCACAACAATGACAAGATCCTTATGCTACATTATAAAGATCTACCTGATGGGGATAAGGGTATCATCAGCAAAGCTATAGAAGAGTTTCAGAACAAATATTTGTTGTCCTACACCAAAACATGTGACAACACAATTGTTCAGAAATTTTCACTACCAAGAGTTATGTTACACGGGCAGACGGACACAAATGAAGCTGAAGACAGGCGTTTCTTTAAAGAGGTTGTGGACAAATCTATTTGTGATGCCATGTCGAGCCATAACAAAGCTTTCGTGGACGTATTCCATAACGCCTTGAAAGAGGCGATTCATGGATTTCCAGTTGGTCAAGGCGGACCGGCTTATTACAACATTTCAGATCTATCGACCTAGGGGACCAATCAAGTCAGTACCAGCCATCAAAAAGTAGCACCGGTTGGTAGTGGTGATGTCCAGACAGTTCAGGGTTCATCTGAACAAACTCAAGGAACTACTGCAAATCAAACACAGTACCATCCTGGACCACCAGTACAATATGTGCAATAGCCGCGTGGGGCAAAGTCATAACCAGGTGATCAATTTTGGCACATCAGGCCACATACCGTCGTCGGCTCAAAAAATAGCACCGTCAATTCAAAAGATTCGTAGAGATATAGATCCTTATATCTATAATCAGAGACTTCAAGCAGCAAGTCAGCAAAGGACTCAACAGATTGAGATTCTATAAGGGTATCACTATGGCACAGATTATAACACCCTCCACATGATGCCAAATCCAGGATATAAAGGCACGCGAGATTTCAATTCATAGATGGGTCAGCAGGTACAGAGGAATCCAAATCCGCAAGCTGATGAGTTATTGCTGAGGGTGACTGAGATGATGAAGAATCAATTCGATCTGAAGCCAAAAGGGTTGACCTTTTCATATAGCCTATATCCAGAATGGTATGATTTGGTCACTCTTCCAACAAATTATAGGCTCCTAGAATTCGATAAATTCACTGGCCAAGACAGTACAAGCACGATAGAACATGTCAGTCGGTATCTTACACAATTGGGCAAAGCGTCAGTTGAAGATGCCCATCGAGTTCGTTTCTTCTCTCTGTCCTTATCAGGGCCAGCCTTCACTTGGTTTTCATCATTGCCGGTCAATTCCATTGCCAATTGGGCTAACCTGGAGAAGAAGTTTCATATATATTTTTATACTGGGACTAGAGAAAAGAAGATTACCGATCTGACAGCCATAAGATAGAAGATTAATGAATTGGGCACTGAATTTCTTCAGAGGTTTCGAGAGACCAGGAACTTGTGCTTCTCCTTAAACTTGGCCGATGATCAACTGGCTGCTTTAGCTATTTAAGGAATGCTACCGATGTGGAAAGAAAAGTTGCTGGGACAAGAATTTGACAACTTGGGACAATTGGCTCAACGAGTAGCAGCGCTTAATAGCCAATTTCAGAGTGTGCGCAGAGATACCCGGTTCTAGAAGAGTACCTCAGTAGCCGAAGCTTATGATCCATACTCAGTCGATGATGGCTATGAAGATGAAGAAGAAGAGGTTGCTGCAGTTGAATGGAATTAGGGCAAGAAGATAATAATGGTGCCAAATCCTTGGGGAAGAGGAGTCAAGGAGAGCTATGACTTTGATGTCACCAAATCAGATAAACTCTTCGATTTCTTACTGGAGAAAGGGCAGATCAAGTTGTCCAATGGTCATGTCATGTTGTCCCCTGATCATTTGAAGAATAAGAAGTTCTGCAAGTTCTATAATGCTACTTCTCATTCCACTAATAAATGCAGAATCTTCAGGTAGCATATACAGAGAGCTATTCAGCAGGGGAGGCTCAAATTTGATACGCCTCGGAAAATGAAAGTTAATGATAATCCTTTCCTAGGAGATCAAAATATGGTTGATGTTGGGCTATTTAGAGGAAAAACTAAGGTCCTAACATCAACCAAATCAAAAGAAGCTAGAACAGTCGATCATAAGATGCAAATATTGGCTGATGAGTATAGAGAAATTAGGAGACGTCGTGCCGAGCAGAAGAGCCAATATGAGCAGGGGAGGACGTCAAAAGCAGAGACGACAAAGCCACGGGTCACATCTCAGATTCTGTTGAATAAGTGGCAGCGGCAGAAGGAAAAGGATTATCAGAGGTGGTTAAAAGATCAAGCATACCTGCATCAATTAAAGCAAGAAAGGTATGAAAGGGAATAAGCCGAATTACATTGGAATCGTCCTTTCTTCAGACATTGCTGGAATGAAGGTTTAAAATTGCCTACCAGACATGATTGTCTAGAATGCAGCAATCAATATCGGGAGTATAGGCAGTCTCAAACCAACTACCAGTCTATCCATGCTCAAGATGCATATCATCATAATAACATGGATCGGTGCTTAAAAAATAAAAGTGTTCATGATCAGCTTAAAAAAAGAGTCATTGATCAGGACTGGGCTGATCATGAAGAAGAAGGCACTGAAAGAAGATATGTGTGGCAGGAAAGCCAATGGTGCCCAGGAGGTTTAACAAAAAGCCAGAAGAGAAGGGTGCAACGCTTAAGGAATAAAGAGATGGAACAGGCTCAGACATCCGGTAAGACTCAAGCGTGGTGTACCAAACAGATAGCCGATAGAAAGCCACCATCGGCTAATATCCAAATGGCTTTTCTGTTGCCATCGGAATTCAGAGCTCTGGCAGATTAAGAAGTTTATTTGGATTTCGATGAATTAGAGTATGAGGAGATAGTTGCCAAGTTGACAGTTGTACAGCAAGCAATATTTGACAAGCCAGTCAAACATCGGCACTTAAAGGCGTTATATATGAAAGGTCTTGTCGATGGGAAGCCGATGAACAAGATGTTGGTGGATGGAGGTGCTTCTGTCAATCTTATGCCTTACACTACTTTTCATAAACTTGGCAAAGAACCAGAAGATCTGATGGAGACTGACATGATGCTTAAGGATTTCAGAGGTAATACGTCTAAGACCTAGGGGGCAATAAACATCGAGCTAACAATCAGAAGCAAGACTCTGCTCACTACATTCTTCGTCATCAATGGGAAAGGGTCTTACAGTTTGCTCCTCGATCTTGATTGGATTCATGCAAATTACTGCATACCATCAACCATGCATCAATGTTTTGATTCAATGGCATGGGGATGACATCGAACTGGTTCGCGTTGATGAGTCCGTGAGTATCGCAACAGCCGATCTAGTCTTTTGGGAACTAGGAGACTTCGAATGTTTTTCTAGCAAGTCATGGGAAGGAGGCTTCATTAAGATCAGCAATGAAAGCCAACAGCCGATGCAAGCGATCGGCTCTAAAAGCTTGTTTTAGTAGAAAAATCACGACTTCACGTCGGCCATTGGATTAAAGGAAAAATAAGCATTGAGTCTTGGAGATGGATTTAGGCCGACATATGTGAATGCTGAGTCAAAGTGTGAGTGCGATTCAGAGTTAATGGATTTCTTAAGAAGTTTTGTTTCGCTTAATAGGATGATTAGATCTACGAAGGAGAGAAGGAAAACTGCTATAGAGTTTCGGCAGGCGGAGAAGAGCAAAGGAACAGTTGTGAGTGGAGATGTGTTCAAGGCTAAAACCACCGGCTAGTATTTGAGGACCTAAAGCGAGGAGGCGAACGCCTTGGGACATGTAAAAGGCAACCACAATTAATAGGAGGCAAAGTGCTACTTCACTAATGCCAATAGGAGTGCGGCGTTGAGCAATTGAAGGCAGGAAATCGAAGGGTTCTTTTAATAAAAGCCGTGTTTTCAGACTCGATTGGATTTGAAGTCTGGGATCGGTTGTATCAAATCGGCTCTTTAGCCAAAAAAAAAGAAGTGTAATTAAAGAACGGAGAGTATGGTCGATTCTACACAAGACATGTGTTGACATGCAGATTTCAAGTCTAGAACATCATGGATCGCTCTCAATGTTTCTAGCCGAATGGCATCATCTCTCACGATCTATTTAATTTCTTCGACTGATCTGGGGATGCTCTCAAAGATGTACTTATGATGGTCAATGGCAATGAGACTCCAGAGAGAGCTGGGGATGGATTACCCTTGACAGCCAAAAGCAAGATAGCTGGCATGGTTACATAATCGAGAGAAACCTTATCGGATCAAGCGTTGTGCGCCTGGTGATGTTTAAGCTTTGGAAACACTGAAAGGGGAAGAGGATTCGGTAGAGCAATCAAATGGGAAATATTTGAAGGAATATTACCCTAACATTTGGATTAACACCTGACAGCCAAGTTGCTCGGCTGCCAACTCTAATAGCCGATACTGGAAGGATATCGCTTCTAGTACAAAGATAAACCTAGAAGGGTAAAAGCTAGTACAATGTGTATCACCTACAGGAGCAAGGTAAATACGAACACAGTGATGGATGAAGTGAGGATCATTGGAGACAAAGGAGTTGTTCACTGATATCACTTATTACAAGCTATAGATCAGAAAATACTTTATTTACTATGTTATCAGCCTGGGAGGTCGGAGCTACAGAGTTGGCAGCATCAAAGAAATCCTTAACCAGTCGCTTGTAATCCCTAGGGTATCCGGTAACTAGAGCTCCATGAAGAAGAAGCCAAAGATCATGGCCGGAGTGAACTTGCGCAGCAGCCAACGCCATGGTAGCCCCATGACAAATGCCATGAAGAGCAACTTCTCTGACGCGGTTCGGGATGTCATGCAAATGAGCCACCGGAGCGGCACCTCTAGCATTAACGAATCCTGCCGCATGGTCCGTAGCCAAACAAAGGCTTTCTAGTTGAACCAACAGATCTAGAGGATTTGAAGAAGAGGTGAGCAGGATTTTGAGGAATAAAAGTTGAGGAAGAAACAAAAAATAGTGGTAAACATCTCACCAACAATTCTGGCTTCAGCCTTGGCCAGCTTCTCCCGTGCCGGGTTGGCCTCAGGGGCAGTGGCAGACCCAGTAGGTAGCATAGGTAGGCCAAGGACTACCCACAAATTTGACCCAAAATTCTATTACTACTCTTCAGAAACCGGTCCACGGTCACTCTCATCTTAGCTTAGGCCGAAGACACCGTAAATCCATGAGCTCTTCAAAAAGATAACGCGCCTGAGAGGGATCGAACCAGGGACCTCGTGCCTCAGGCTGCAGCATGCTTACCAATCCAGCTATGAAAGTTTGTTGAATAGGTGATACTCGCAACCCTATTTAATAAGAGAAAATAGGAAAAAAATACCTCTTAATTAATCACTCCTTGGTATGCTAAATCATATCCTAAACGACTTTCTTTACTAGTATGGAGGGAGTATTTATGTAAGTTTCGAACCTTTTAAATGTATTATCATAATTTGGCTAATTTATAGCTATGTTTGTCAAACTTTTTGTTTGGATTTTATAGTATTACACATGAATTTTTTTTACCAGGACTACTCTAGTCTCAGATCCTAGGTCCGCCACTGCTCAGGGGGTGATCGGCCTTGAACTATGGCCAAAGCCGATTCCGCAATAGAAAGACAATCGGCAAGTTTCTCACCAGTCCGATCAATAGAACCGACCAGGTCATCATTATCTCCCAACCTCCTCGGGTAACAGGGGAGCTGACGACAAATTGGTGCTGAAGATGACCCTAAAGGCTGAGTAGAGTCGGCCCTCTGCTCTAGGATGACAGAAGCATCGCAAGTTGCACCCTCTTGGCGGTGGATGCACTGGCGCGATGATGCAGATCCATCAAAGGCCTCCTCAGTGGACCTCTCGATGTTCTCCATGATCTCAAACCTATAGAAGAACAGAAGCTATACTAAGGATGCAGAAAGTTTAAGGCGAAGCGGTTGTTGTTCGATCCACGACCGTGGCCCATGTATATATAGCCCAAGAAGGCGAGAAGACAGGTTTCACCGAAGGTGTGAATTTGGAGTCGGAAACGGAGGCGGAACGACACTCCGGGAATTCAGGGGATGGATAACGAAGAGATAATATATTCGAACTTATTGCCTCCCTAAATTATGAAATGTCGTGAAACAGATTCGATGATTTTACATTTACCAAAAATCAACCTATCAAGGCTTCTTTGGATTGAAGGGAGTCTAGACCCCTACAAGGCCGAAGGTCGTCGTGAAACGAATCGACATTGGCCCGTTGATAAAATTGTGCCCGAGAAGAGAAAAATCGCCCACTCAACATGTGCTCAGTCGATTCCTTGGTAAATCAAGAGACTATGGGAAAGAAGCCTATGGTTTTCCCGGTGGGCGTTTAGTGGAACAAACAAGGGAAAGGTGTCCACACATTTTAGCCCTTGCAAACACTAGAACAGCTCTGCAAGCATGGTGAGAAGACATATGTGATGTCACAAGATTTCTCCTAGCCGTAGTAGCTGATCCTCTTGCTCGACAAGGCGTTAGAATGAGCGACACAATTACCCTATGCACAAGAATTCTTCTAACCGCTCAAGATCTTCATGGCAAGAGAGTGGACCATGGAGGGTCCGACGGAACTAGAGGCACTCGAGGGAGCAGATGGAAGAAAAGCATGGCTGAATTGTTGAGTTGCTCTCGCTAGGGTCGGATAGACATTTATAGCCGGCCTGAAAAGATGAATCCAAGTACACATGAAGCAGTGACGCTCTTGTAAAAAGTTTTGAGACATAGGCTCATGGGTGGACGCAGGCAACGATAAACAATGGACCCCAGATCAAGGTTCTCTACCCGTGATTGTGGACCAATCAGGAATACACACATGATAATTTTGGAATAAAATTACTTTTATCCCAAAATTAGGGGGCATGTGTTTACACCAAAATTTGAAAGAAGATGTTACAGGGACCCGAAAGCTCCCAAGATCATGTCACCAAAGAATCAATTACATGCAGATCGGGACCAGCTGATTCAGATGCAGAAAATGGAATCGGCTTTCCACAGATAGCGCCAGCAGATAACAACAGAGGCTACGTTCGGCGCCAGGATGAAGCATGCCGGACTCTACAAAAAGAGAAAGATTAGAGTCCAAGTTATCTTAAATTAGGAATGTTTTCTCTAAGGTCAAAAATTGTAATAAGTCGTACTTAGACAGGAGTCATGCATAGGGCCCGGGTATAAATACTAAACCCCGGCTATTGTAAAAGAGAATCAATCAATCCAAATACAAATCAATTACTTTTTTTGGCTCTGGCCACCCCTTAGGAGTAGGAGTAGAGTAGATTTCGACGAGTTCTTCAGCGAGTACGGCTGCATCGATCTGGTCGACCTCCATAGCTTGTCTGTAAGTATCATCATGGTTTATACCTCTATTCGTATGGCTGCATCGATTCGGTCGACCCCCACTGCGGCTCTGGTATAAGCTAGCTATCGACTCTTGTTTAATTCAAGTATGGCCTATGTGATTCTACCTCACACCCCACTGCTTGAATTAGATCAAGGTCAAGTTATCGGCTCTACCTTAGAATGACAGTCTTTGGTAGATTCATTAAGTTACCGATATTGCTTATTGCTTTCATTATTTATCTAATTATAGCGATATCATTCTGCCCGATTGAGATTGATTTAGATCGGCCTTATATCTTATTTGACCCATCATTTGCTAACCTAAAACTGATCCAATCTACACCTGAAATGATGAGTTATGTCTTATGGGCTGTTTTACATCAATCTTGATTGTGCATAACGTGCGGTTAAGGCATGTTGCGTCTTGAGTAGATCTATTGGCTAGAGAGAACCGTTCCACGACCTGTGTGATTCTGCCTCATACCCCACTGTTAACACCGTGGAGTGGGGATCGATATTTAGTAGATCTATTCCTGATAAGGCATAACTTTAACTGTTAGTTATGCCTGAATCGGTTGTTTTAGCCGATATCGAGCGTTTACACAAACAGTTCATATCACGAGACCGTTGAAGTAAAGATAGGTCGAAAGATATGTTAGCCTCACGATCTTATTATTGTATTACGGCCTGCATGATTCTGTCTCATGCCCTACTGATATTAGTAATGAGTTAGGGTCGTCGAGTCTATTGTTATTTCTACGGCCTGCATGATTCTGCCTCATGCCCCGCTGGTCATGATGATAGATGAGATCTAACATGTTCATTAGATTTATCTTTATAAAACGGTTAAGTGGTGTTGAATTGTTTTTTATATAAAAAGGGGTTCGGTTAATTATAATCATTGGCTCAGCACAAACCGATCATTGTTGACATCTTATTACCATTGATTAATATATGTTTGATTAATGATATTTATCCTGAATGATAACCGATTCTTCTTACACAACCTCATGAGCTCTAATTGATTTATTCTCATGAATATACTGGAATCGACTATTTAGTCAATCTCCTTTCATATTGGCTCTCATAGCCGCATATTCGGGACTGTCTGTCAACACCGGCAAGTTCCGTCCTTAATTACTAATGAACTTTCTCTCCTTATCAATTGCAAGGTCAAATTGACTGGCACGTCTCGGGAGGATCACGCAGGATCGACCATCTCTGCGCTGAAGCTAGGCGGATCTGCTCCATCGAGCGGACCCTTCCGACTTGCTACGTGTGTCCTCGGCACGGGGCGAAAATTCTGTGTCGACAGTACTTTGAACATTTTACTTTCAAAAGCATCTCATCCAAGCTTTTACTGTCTAGGGATCCAAACATCCATGAACCAAGATTCTATAAATAACCTTTTAATAATAAACTTTTGTAAACTAGTTTACATGATGGAAGAATAGACATATACAACCTTAGTTATTCACTAATTTATTCTCTAAACATGATAATTACATCTTTTATATGAGGAAGTACTATTGTAGGCCGAATTAACTACCAAACCTAGCCATGTACATACATAGTACATTCAATAAAACTTAGCCAACAGTACACGCTGAAATGCTAGTTTTGGCCCCGTTCGCTGGTCTGAAATTTGGCTAAAACTGGTTGAAAAACACTGTTCCGGCTGAATTGTTGTGAGAGAAAAACACTGTTCCGGCTGAAAAAAAGAAGCTGAATAAGTCGAATATGGGGTAAGCCGAACAGGGCCTTTGCCCCTTCTCTGTTCACGATTGTTTTGCTTCTTTGTGTTAGGCTGTCTCTAATATGAGACCCATTGTGAAACCCAAACTTAAAATGGATCTTCAACCTAATATATATAGCCTCCAACAGAGTATTTATATGGAATACCTATTTTGGGTGCTAGGAGAGGCATAATCTAAATCTGAGTATTCTCTCTCCTAGATCCCTATTTACAGAAAATGTTATTTTTTTAGGTCTTGTTGTTAGATAAGACAAAAAAAAAAAAAGATATTAAACTATTTATCTATAGTGACGAATGAGTTTGGGTCGCGGTCGCCGGTGAGAGTCTTAAAAAGGCGAAGCTCTCTGCCCCTTGCCCCTGCACGCCTCCAAAACCCCCTCGCCACTGCGGCCAAGGGTTTCACCCGCCGCGGAAAGCATTGCGAGGTGACGAGGTGCGTGTGCTCAGTCTCTCCCCGATCCCCTCTCTCTCTCTTCGAGTCGTCTCCCGATCCGTAGCAAAGTCTGCTTATCTTCTTATCTTCTTCTGCAATCAGGTTCGTAAAAAGTACATCGAGGGGAATTGAAAGGAAGGGACTTGATCGCTTTCTGAAGTAGCCCGATCTAGTGTCCGCGGGTTGTTTGTGTTTTCGGCAACGCAAGTTCGTAGCTTCCGTGGCAATAGGAGGGGAGCGGTTTGTTCGTTCTCCAGAGTAAAGTTTGTTTCTTATAAAGTTTTGATCTATCTGTTTGTTTGTAGGATGGGAGTTTTACCTATAACACTGTTTGCTCTTGATTCTTAACTCTGCACTTTTTGCTTACGGCACGGCGATTGATTTCACCTGCAGAGGATTTCTGAGCAGAGGAGTTGGAACAGCCATGGGCAACTCTTGCGTCACTGGTGCCTGTAAGGATCCAATTGAGCTTCCTTTGCTTGTCGATTGAATTATTCTGCTAGAACGTTGATCTTTTTTTTTTGAAAGGTCAATACTTCATCATAGTTCTTTTGGTTAATTTGTGTTTTAGATTCAGATGCCTCCTCATATGACTTGTTTTCGATGAAATTGAGATAATCCTTCTATCAGGAAAAGAAATTGAGATAATCCCTTGAATATATAGTTGAGCAAAACTGGAACCCTTGCTCTCCAAAAAATTCTTTTTTTTTTGTTTGATGCACGGAAAAAAAACATAACAGATACTTTAGGTCTTAATGACACCGCTGCCACCTACCACTACTATGATTTTGCGTTATCAATGTTACAATGCGTAGAATACTATGAACAATGGCATGTGTGTGTGCTATTGCCTAGAAGATTTATTTTGGAAATATATGAAAATGCTTAACTTTCTAAGATATCTATTTATCTATTGATTGTGCAGAAAGAGTAGTGTGTGTATTATGTGGTAAGCTATGCAAAAGCACATAGATCATTACTTTTGTTTGGCCAAGTAACCAATTATCACGGTTGTGTTATATATTTTGATCCAGACAGTTCGAAGGTGAATGCAATATTATTTTCTATACAGAACTATTCTTCTGTCTGCCATTTCCTTTCTTAAGCTTTCTATTTTGGAGTTTATTATTTTGAACTAGCATGCTCCCTAATCTCCTCATAGCATGTAATCTCTACATTTTCCCTTTGCCTTTCTCAAACTTTGTGTGATTGTTCTTGTAACGATTTCAGCTCCTGCACTGCTGGGAAAGACCCATGATCCAGCTTTCAAATGGAAGTTCTATGGCTTCTCAGCTCTACTTGATAGGGGGGCTGTATCAGCCAATTCTGCCATTTTTCGCTGTTGTGGATATCGTTGGTATGTACCATACTCGAAATGAATCCATATTAAGCAGGCACCATGCACACACTCAAAATCTTATCTAGTTTATTTGGGAAGATAACATAGTTGTCTGTCAAAAATATTAATTAGACTGTCAGGTAGTCACAAATGATGTTTTAGTAAATGTAAACCTCATGGCTGTAAAATTTCAAACTCCCCTTCACAGTCCTCAAGAAAAGCCTTTTGTTTTCTTCAGCATTGATTACTAATCTGAGTAACATATCTGCTCATTAATTCATTTAACAGGTTCCTGCAAGTGAGCCCAATGCATAAAAAATCTGGTCACAAGACTCCACATATTGCTCTTTCGCTCTCGGTGTACCAAAACGACTTTAAGGCAGGTGACATCTTGAGCGCTGTGTTCGAGTTGTCAATGTACAACCATTCAAAAGGGACATATCATGGATGCAAAGGTAGTTTCTGAAATTATGTCAAGCCCAAACATATTATTACAAATGGGAGTCCTTATCCATGCTCTATAAGCTTCGGCCATAGCTCCCTGAAACTGAAACTACTGAGCATCATATTATAATTTACCCTTGCAACTCAATTGGTATGGAATTTGATATATGGTCAAATACTCACCACATTATCTTTTAGATTTTCTCACTATTTCGTTCACTTCATATTGTCTTCTTATTTGATCAATATTTCAGAGTAAATAGACATGCTGCTGTTACTATTTTGGTCATTCTGTAGTTGCAGTTCACAAAAAGCTAGCCCTGCATACCTGTTTATCTACTTTTTAAATTAATTAAAATAATTAACTAGGAGTGGAAACAGATTGCATTGTGCTTGGGTAATTTGTAGATTACAGATTCATACGAGTACCTAATCTTCAACGCATATTTCTAATACTGTTATATTTCCTTTATCTATGAGCAGCTAGCTACCACTTCGATATCAAGAACAAGCGATCAGAGAAACAATGCTTGATTCCTCTTGAAGAACTACTGAAATCATCTGATTTTCTGGTTGATGATAGCTGTGTCTTTGGTGTGAGGATATTAAAGGCACATGTCTCTTCTCAGAATAAGCCTATTGTGATTCCAAAGAAGCCTATCACAGTTCAGAACATCTTCCTCCAGAAAAAGGGGTTCATCAAAGGAACCTACACCTGGACCATGAACAACTTCCTTGACATGAAGGTCCCAGTCTGTTCTCCTTCATTTGAAGCTGGTCGGCATAAATGGTATGCATCTATTTTTGTTCCAGTGTATTTGGTTCATATAATATGCATATGGCATTAATCATTCAGTGTGCAAGTATCCTTCCATTCAGGTGGTAGTAATAGTTATTCATGCTGGTTCTTCAAAAAAAAAGTTATTCATGCCACCAACATTATTACTTACTCTCCCCCTTCCAAATTATAAAGTCATTCTGGCTTTTCTAGATACATAGCTTACCCTTTATTATGTATCTAGACATAGCTTATATCTAGGTCCATAGCAAAAATAATGTACCTAGAAAAGCCAGAATGACTTATAATTTGAAATGGAGGGAGTGCTAGTGAATGTTGTATACTATATAATCATGTGTGGGTTTCTTTTTGCAACAGAATCTCTCTTGCTCCTTTAGATATTTTCACTACTCCTTTATCCCGAAATATAATGCATGCACATATTTCAAGACTTGAACTTTGTTATCTTTGACAAAAAATTAGTCAAACATGTGAAAAGTGTGTACTACAAAAGTGGTTACACTGGATTCATATTTAGAAATCTATTGATCATAATTAATTTTAAAATCAAAGTGGATTCTTCGGTCCATCATATTTTACTTTCTACAATGCCCTCGTGCACCTCTCTTCTTTGTCCATGACCTAAACTTACGACATGTGCTCATACGAGTTAACAACACACGTCTAGCCACAGTATGGAGTCCAACTCCAAGATGTATTGGATTAGATGATGCGATAGTTGCATAAATCTCCTAGTCGTAAGTCTTCTAGGTGACCCTGAAACAAGCTGAATGTTCCATTACAAATCACGGGTATATTTGCTAGTACTTTCTAATGATTAAGCTTTTGTTGCCGCAAATGATATACTATAAAAAAAATAGCAGCAAAAATGTGATCTTTAATGGTTGTACCAAGTCAAACCACGCCTTGTATTTTGGGATAATGGGAGTCTTTTGTATTCTAGTTAAATTGTAGTGTTATCTCTATATATGGAGCCAAACACTAGTACTGGTATGTTTTGAACAGCACTAGTACTGGTATGTTTTGAACAGCCATTTATATTCCAGTCTATTAAATCTATTGTTTCTGGAAGCTTAATTTTGTTTAACTGTCACTTGGCTTGGGCACAAGTCCGCCAACAGCATCACCTTCCAAGGAGCCTAGCATCATACTTTCTTCTTTTCTTTTCTTACCTGTCAAGCATTAATGGTAATGACAGATTGTGTTCATTCCTTCTCAGGTACATCAACATGTACCCACTTGGTGACCAATTAAGCACCAATTCACTTTCCCTCTACTTACACCTGCATGATCTGAACAAGATCCCTCTTGAGACTGGGATGGTGATTGAACTGACTCTCTCCATCTTGGACCAGAAGCATGAGGGGCACTACACAGTTACAGGTTCAACTCTCCATAATATCTATCAACATTACTATTGACTAGTGGCTACTTTTGTTTGGATACGACCTTACTTTGCCGCAAACGCAGGTCGCTTCGTGTTTGGAGTTGCAGAAAAGATTGGCTGGGGATGGTCCAACTTCATTCCACTCAAGACACTCATGGATCCATTTAGCTGCTATATTGTGGGATCAAACTGTATGCTGAAGGCAGATGTCACCATCATCGGGTCATCCAATGACGGTTAGACACTGATAGACCTTGGATGGACTTGGGAAGGAACAATGCTTGGGAAGGAACAATGCCTTTGCGACTTAAACTATTTTCCGTGACACATATATAATGCATATGTGATACTAATGCTTAGACATTATCTTATTATGGTATTAGCACGTAATCTGAGCTATAGGGGTTCAGGAACTCTAAAAGGATAATGTGCCCCGTGTGCATATTATTGGCATGGGGAGTAATACAGGACATAGTTTATCTTGGCTTGTGTTTACCACTTGTTAACTTCTGTTATAAATCATAAAATATTTCTGCATATATGTTATTGCATTCAGCTTAATCAGACTGATTCATGATTGTGAGCTGGTCTCACTGGATCAGTTTGTTTTGTATTCTGTATAGTGCCGTTGATTTGCCTTGTGAATGCATGCCTGCATATAATCAAAAGGTCTCATCATTTATGACCCAAACTAAGCACAAAATAGATGGTTCAGTTCCAGGCAAATTTTTAACTATGTTTTATATGCTTTAGCAGCTTAATAATTAATAAAAAAGGCTGCCATAACTACATTAAACTCCATGAACCTTATGTCTCAATTATTGGTATATCTTTCAGTGTATTAGAAAAGAATAGTGTTTATTGTCCGGAGGAACCACCCATGTAGCTATATATTGACAGAGGGACAGAAGATTATGCTGGATCCTAGACCTGAATTTCTAGTTGATGAGCTGAGCAGAAAGACGATCACACCGAAGCGGCAGCGAAGTCTTCGAGCTTTTGAGATTACTAGCAAATATGTACGTGCAGTGCGCACGTGTCTATCGGAAAGCATCTATGCACAATGAGCATTATATTAGAAAGACTAAATAATTAGCATAAATGAGATTCAAACTCCATGAATATCCATTCATTCTCATATTGGCGATGTGAGGCTGCAACAGTCTGACCGCGGTGTGAGCTTCTGCTAGGTGCGCGTGAACCAAACACCGTACCTCTCAGGGTCTCAGCTATTTATAAGGTGTGTAGACCAGCCATTGGCCCCTCGGCCGAGCAACCAGGCACGTTTAGACTAGATTGGACTATAGTCAGTTACATATTTGATCTTCAACGAACTCAAATCTGGCTAGAGATGTCATGTTCGAGGCGTGAGGGTGTAGGACATCTTAATGATCTACATCTTACATAGATGAAGAGAGGCTCAGATAAAATGATGCCTAGATCGGATGGGTATTGTAGAGGGAGAGCCCCTAAAAAAACTCAGCACTTTTATAGTGGAATTATTATTGACATAATTACCTCTCTTGTGGGATCAAACTGCATTCTGAAGACATATCGCTTTTGTTGGGTCATCCACTTGTGAATAAACATGAGATGATTTGCGTGAGAAATAATGCCCTTATGTGCTTGGGAGTGTCACCTAAATGACAATTATGGCCACATTATCAATACTTAGTCATGACCTATGGTAGCAGAGGTGAACTATTTATATCTTGTGTTTGCTACATGTTCGATTTATGTTATGTAGGGACCATGACGCCTAATAGAGAGATGAATTAGGCAACTTAAAATCTAAAGGTCTCTAAAACCTACTTATCAAAATCTATTCAAGTTACTATATAAATTTGCACTATGTATTTGCTAAGTTTTACTATCTCTAATGCAAAAGAATTTTGCATCCTAGATTCCAATCCTATTAACTAACCTAGCAAGCTAAACTAGGAAATGTAAGCAGACGACCTAAGAAATGCAATTAAGTGTGGAAACATAATTAAGTGAGAGAATGCAAATTCCCGCGATAATAATTTTTCCTGAGGTATCAAGAAGCTCACACTTCTCTAGTCCTCGTCGGAGTCATTCGAAAAGATGCCCTCTTAAGGGCCAACCTCCAGGTCAGGGTAATTTCGTGGTTAGTCCACAAGTCTATGCCACACGCAAGTGGGTCTTCTTGTGGCCTTTCCCAAACTGTTTCCCGCTGTCTCCACTATCAACCTTTTGACCAAAACACCGTGGGCCTCATTTCTCTTAGTACACCATCGGCGGCCACACACAAATAAGTTGCTCATTTCTCTTAGTACGCTATCGGTGGCCACAGACAAAATAAGTTGGTGTAATCTCGCAAGATTGCAAGCCCCTTAGAGTATACTCTTGGTGTGCGCAAGCACCGGTAGCATAGAAAATTCTCCTAGCGCATACATGGATGCAATCTCATGCTCCTCTAGGGACGAAATCAAACATGACAGTAGCCCCGTCTGCATCAGGTCATAGTTCAGGCTGATCGTTGTTGCGAACTCCCTAAACGTGGAAGTGTACCTCCTATCCCTATTCATCAGAGTGAACCTCTTTGCTTCAACATCAATCTCCACGGTAGCATAGAACTGCCTCATGATGGTTTCTTTCCAGGCGCACTAGAACTTCGTCACTGACGTCAACCCAATCGTATGGAACATCTGAGCTATCGGTGCCACTTGCTCAAGCCTCTCAATCCATGCCCAATCAATGTACTTGGTCATGTGAATAGGCCTGAAGTCAAAGTGCCCGTAGAAGAGCTCCTGCTATGCCAGGTTGTGGAAGTGAGGTTGTGTCATTGACCGCTCAAGGCCGAACTAAAGTGTGAAGATCACCTCATTGAAGTGTCTGGGTCTCCACTCCCTACTCTCCACCTCTAAGTCCATGTCAATCACATAATATTTTGTGTTATTGTCCTCCTGCTGTCCCTGACCATCCCCTCCCTGCTGCTCACCCTCACCTTGTTGCTGCTCTTCCCACTCCTGTTCCTCCTCTCCGTCTGACTTTGTCGCCTCATTGTTAGTGCTCTCTTGCTATGGTGGCTGCTGTAACAACCCTGAAATCCCAGAACCCAAAAATCCCAACTTTCAAATTTTTTTTTCTAAAAACCCTTGCTTGGTGAGTGATGCATGCTAGGAAGCCACCCTAGTTGCACAAGTAGACCCTAAACTAGATGTGTGAGCATTGCATTAACTCAAACATGTGAGTTGCTTCTTTTGATCTTATGATTGTTAATAAAACTTGAGCACCCCTTTTAAAATAAATGCTTGTTGTGTGTGGGCCCAAGGCCTTGGCTTGACCTAAACCTTAGTGTTGACCTAGGTGGACCCCACTAAGGTGGTATATATGTATAGAAATAGAAAAGGAAAGGAATAGAGGAGAAATAGAAAGGAGAAAAGAGGCCAGCACCATCGGCCGGCCCAGCCAGCCCCCACACCCATTTAAAATATTGCCATGATGACATTGTGTTGCATTAGTATTAATTGACGTCGCAACTATCTGATGCTCTTGCAACCATATAGAATAGTGTTGCTATTGCTTGAAATTATTGCCACAGTGTTGTTGGGTTATTTCTCACGACCATTGCAGTAGGTAGACCGTGTATTGTAAGTAAATTTTCAAGGTGATGCAATAATTTGTTGCTATTGCCATAGTTTTTGTTGGTTGTAATATTTCTCACGACCATGGCAATAGATAGCTGTTTATTGCAACTAAATATCTAAAGCGATGCAATAACATGTTGATATTACCACATGTGTGTTTGGTTGCAATAATTTCTAGTGTCATTGTAATATGTTGCTGGAGGAAACACCTCAGCTTAGTGGGCTTTCGGTATAGCAAAAGGGCCCAGACCTGCAAACGAGTCATCTCAACCAGCGGCTTACGAGAACTGTTGTCGCCCCCCACAACTCCCGATGTCTATCGCGCACATCGATCGATCAAGGGATCAGGCCTCGTCCTCGTCCTCGTCTCATGGCCGCTGCTGCCTGCTAGGGCCTTAAGTTGATCATGGCCGCTGCTGGCTCCTAATGCAGTCAATTGATTTGTGTTCAGGATCGGAGGTGACGCAAAGTGAGCGAGGTAGTGCATCCAAGTCCCTCTGTCGGTGCCATACATGATCGTGTTGTGTTAGGTCCAACACAAGCATCACCCAAGAATCGAAACGCACGTAATAGCAAAAGTTCAATAGTTTAACCATTCATGAGTTAACAAATATACCACATACTTACAAATCACAAGCCTCAGGCCTAAAAGTTTGCCACGTTCTCATCGTCAGCGTCGAGAACATGTCACACTAATAAAGGGCAGACCCAGTGCCGGAGGCTCCCACATGAGTAGGATCTGGGGAAGGGATAAGCCTTTTCCCCGCAAAATCTACAGAGAGGCTGCTTCGAACCCACGACCTGGTGACTCAGTGAGACAACTGTCACCACTGCACCAGGCTTACCCTTCTACATGTCACACTGATGCATAGACTAAATTACTTGCAACAGAGGAGTACATAACATCAGCACGGTCTAACTAAGCTAAACTAATACTACTACTTTACTAGCATCTAGATTCAGACTTTCAAAGCCATGAAGTGGAGCAGCCAGCAACCCATCTTGTCATCTCCAAAATGAGAACCACATCATAGTCAAATAACAAAAGAAAGTGTTGTAGGGCAGCAGACATCTAGCCATCTCCACATCTTCAAAATGGATCCGCATAGTCAGAGGTACAAGACAAAAGAAGGTGCAGCAGGCGAGCTTTCAGCAAGCCATCTCCAAGCTTCAGTACTGCATGTCATCGATGTCACTGTCCTCTTCACTGCCCTTGCCACCGTGGTCTGGTTCTCGGCCTAAAAAAGGTACTGCAGATCGACATACACAAATAGAAAACGGATATGTGCATATCAGTAAGAAAGGTGCAAAGAATTCTAAAAGTAGCAATCAATAAACCTCCTCGTTTCTAGAGCACATTTGTTATCATCCAACTCGTCAAGAATAACATAACCAGCTTTGGATCTAATGAGACCGAAGGGCATAGCCCCGAAACTGTAAATATCTAACCGGACTGTTGGGACGTACTCAAAGCACAAACAGTCTTTGGTGTGATATCTAGAGTCCAGATGCTATTGCAGTAAGACTATCCTCTGCTGGAAAAATTTTAGTGGACCTAAAATCACAACATTTGGCTGAAAGTCCCTGCTTAACAAAATGTTGTATGATTTGAAGTCCCCGTGGATCTTTTGTCGATCTGTATGATTTGAATTCCCCATGAATCTCGCAATTTTCATTCTAGAATGCCAGTCTACAATTTGGTCAGTGAATTTGGATTTAGTAAATAATAAATTCAAAAGTAACTATGCTCAAAATTAGAAAAGAATGGTTTCCCACAAAATCAGCAACACACTCTTACAACAAAGTTGCTAAATCCCTTCTCCATTTTCTTTTGATATTTAATACAACCACATGTTCACTCAATAAATAAGACAATGTGTTTTCAGTTTTATTCCTGGAGTTACATTTTTCCTAAGCAAATAAACACAGGTTCATTTTAAGGGGTCTGGATTATATCTAACACTATAGCTAGAAACCCAAATTGACCTCCGAAGTGGACTATGCAAAATGAAGAACAAACAGTACAGATGATGAGGAATCAAGTGGTTTAAAGTTGTCGAATTGTCTCAATATACTGCCCTCGAGTTCATGAGGCAAACAAAGCAATCCATAAATGAAGGAACTGATTGCTCTGCGTTTAAGGAAGCTAGACAATGGAAGAGACCACTGAGCTTCCTAAATGACCCATTTATCAAATTTTGGATTATCTTGTCCCATTTTATATTCGAAAAACTAAGTCTATCAGAGAGCTTTTATCTCTGTATTGGCTCTGTCAGAAACAACACATCAGAATTCAAAATAGCTAGATGCTGCTAGCATCTTGAATAATCACATTTTCACATGCAACATAAGTTATTGAACCATAGGTACATCTACAGTCCGCTTTGATAAATTTATTTTTATATGTTATAAACACTACATGTGAGCTGGTCTGTTCCATAAAAATCTGAGCTAGGTCTGTTCCATGATTTTTATCTGTGAAGGATATAAAAAAGACCATAAAGGCGTGTGACACCATATAATCTGTAAAGCATATAAAACAAGACTCCATCAAGGCATGTGACAC